>NW_026562389.1:13082500-13139951 GCF_027474105.1 Poeciliopsis prolifica | reverse complement strand
AACAAGAACCTGAGGGATTTCCTCATCCGTGCTGAGGTTCGACCTTTGAATGCACCAAAGGTCAGAGGTCAGGGTGGATTCTTCAAGCAGCTGCACTGGGTACAAAACAGATTTAAAAACACAATTTTCAAATTAGACCCATCAGGAAACCCCAAATCAAAAAATTGTGTTTATTTAATTACCTGCCAAATTTGTAAGATCCAGTATGTGGGTGAGACGGGTAACAGCCTCCTTACTCGTTTCACCCAACATAGATATAACATTCAAAAACTAAAAAAGACTCACGTACCCTTAGTGCAGCACTTCATCCGCCATGGCTGGGATGCACTTTCAGCCTCGGTGCTGGAGTGCGACCCAGCCTGGTCTTCAGCCCAGAGGAGAAGGGCTGAAAGATTATGGATCCAAAAGCTGGAGACTCGGATCCCTAGGGGTCTGAACGAGAGATAGGCCTCGCGTAGAGGCTCCCAGCAGAACGTGCCCGTGCACACAGGGGCCGGGGAAGAGGGTGAGGGGGAGAAGGAAGGGGGTTAAACTTGTTTGACCTCTGACCTTTAACCCTGAACCCAAACCCTGACCCCAACCCAAACCCCAATCCTTACCTGCCAGTGCCTTCTGCTTGGGATGTCCAGCGTTGTCCTTCCTCTCAGTGAGGACCACGATGGTGATCCTGCTCCTGTGGAATAACAAAAAGAACATATTAATCCTCTAAAAACACCTAAATTCCTAGATTAATGCCTAAACCTAACCACCTACCTTCAACAACAATTGATCCCCATTTTTCATTGACTATTAGTCATTGATTATTAATATTGCAATTTGATTTTATGCCCTTCCCCTACCAGTTTACCCTAAACCTAACCTCCGAGAACCCTTGCCTAAACCTAACCACCTTTCCTCTATTAATAACCCTACCATTTGTAACTCCAATTAATCCCCACCACTTACCAAAATTCACTGTGCATCAGTAAAACACTCCTGTAAATATATATACTGTAAACATTGTATTATATTATAAAGGCTACTCACAGCCAATACTCTTGTAAATACCTGTAAATAATGTAATTTTTGTAAATACTGTAAATATATTTTTTTTCCTGTATTATATTGTGTGTATTCTATATACAGTATTCCTTATGTATATTTGTTCATTGTAGTTTAAATGAAAACTGTTCAGGTTGCAATATCCTGTTCTGCCAGCAGAGGGAGGCAGCGCAGGTAAACAAGATCAGCTGTTCCACTGCGCCCCTCCCCTCCTGTGTACGCATGACGTTGCAGCCTGTACCTAACGGGCCAATCAGAGCCCACTGGCTTGTAAATTGTTATTTGGTTCGAAATTTGAAACCGGTGTGCTATATATAGTGTTTTTCTAACTGATCTCGTCAGTTGAGACAGCAGACGGCCTGAAGAAGGTTGATTCCGACCGAAACGTCGCGTCTCGTTTGCTGTCTTTGTTCATCTGTTCGTTCGTTATTAAATTGCCAGACGGCAAAAAACGAAGTTCAGTTTCTTCTCTTTTTTAATTTTAGCACACTTTTATTTTACAAGTCAGTTTAGTTTAATAATTTTTATAATTTTTATTTTTTTCTAAAAACGTTTTCCCATGACTTGGGATTTTTACGAGGAGCCAGATGATGGCTGGACCACGGTCCAGTACTACCGCGGCAGGCAGCGCACCTGGCAGCCGAGAAGCCGCGATCGCTACGCGCAACGGGGCTCACAAAACAACCGGGGCCCTCCACCACAGAACCGGAGACGCACCTACGCCTCCGTGACCCGAGACCGCACGGTGAGCCGCAACAGGGGCTCAGGACCCCCCCGGAACCGCTTCCAGCAGCAACAACGGCCCCGCCCACGCTCCCGCAGCTGGAACCCGAGCGCAGCGCCGCGCTGGAGGGGAAATCAGCGTCAACAGCGGCAGCAGCAGCAGCAGCAGCGATTCGCACCCCGGAGGCGCAACAACGGGCCGAACCGCTCCGAGTACCAGCAATCTGATGACCCGCTCTTCACAGTCAAGGTCAGAGCTTTACACAGACTGCTGAAGGCCATGCATCACCTGGCCAACGTGGCGTGGGATGACCGCAATCCGCCTGCCATCCAGCGGATTGCGGATAACCTGGCTGCCACCATCAAGCCGGCCCTCCCCAGCCCCAAAACGATGGACCTCATTGATGGGAATGCCAGAGAGTGGGCGTGGAACACCATCCTCATCCTCCGGCAGCACTATGAGGATGTGCTCGAGGCTGAGAAGCGGTCCCTCCTGGGCCTCGGCGGCGACCTTCTGGCTCCTCTTGAGGTGGCGGTCAAGTGGGCTAGACGCAACCTGGGCAGGAGGTTCGACCCAGAAACCGCTGATGAGGTCCAGACTTACCTGGCGATGAGTGAAGATGAGGAAGCCTCTTCATCCTCCTCTGCCTCCTCTCGCTCCTCCGACTCTCCTCCACGTCCCTGCCCGCCGGCTGCAGCTCCTCCGTCCCCACGCTCATCTGAAAGCGACGCAGAGCAGGAAGACCAGGCTGTCGACACGGCGGAGAACCTGCAGGACCCCTCCCACCCCCCTCGACCACACTCAAGAACCTCACCTCCTGCTGTGCCCCCTCCCTCTGCATCCCCCCGCCCCGTCATGGCCTCCGCAGCCACCATGACGGATCCTCTTCACGGCGGGTGGACACCTCCGGGCTCAGATGTTGAGGACAGCGGGAGAACGTCGCCCCCCACTCTACCTGCTGAGATCATCGCTCCACTCCCTCAGCGTCAGCAGAGATCCTCCAGCTCTTCAGGGACGACCACCTCTGCATCTCAGACGGCTCCTCCGGCGACCTCTCCAGCTGTTCCTCCTCCTCTTCCTCCAGCTGCTCCTCCGGCAGCTCCTCCCTCCTCTTCTCCTCCCTCAGGGGGAAGGGCAGCAGATTCTGCCACTGATGAGGTGCTCAGCGGCATCTCTGACCTCATCCAGGAGGAGGTGAGCAGACATCGGTCTGCAAGAGTAATCCCGCCTTCTCCCTCCCAGGCCTCCAGAGCCACACGACCCTCGCTGAGGCCGAGGATGGCCCCCCTCTGCCGCCGACTACAGATCAGCACGCAGCGGAGACTCACCTTCAGCAGCAGGGTGACGACACCGGCTCCAGCTGCGTCCTCCGGCACCAGGGGGCCCACCGCTCCTACACAGGCACAGATCACAGTTGCGGCTAGACAGGTGGGGAGCCTCAACAAAACCAGGAACTGGTCACTTGACCTCAACAAAAAATATGTCATCCTGGGTGACTCAAATGTGGCCAAGTTTCCGGCCTGGAATAACCCCAACCTGCAGGTGGACAGCTTCCCTGGTGCCAAGTGGAGGCACCTCACCCACCTGTTCGACAAGGCACCTGTCTTCGCTGACGTGGAGCGGCTCATCATCTCTCTGGGCATCAACAACAGGGCCCAGAGGGACAAAACGTCGGCTGTGAAGGAGATGAGAGCAGCGCTGAGAGCAGCCAGGGTAAAGTGCCCGAATGCTGAGATTTTTATCCCTGCGATAAATTTCTCGCCGGCACTACCCGTCCGTGAACAGGTAACTCTCACTCACCTGAACATGCACATCACACAGCTGAACCGCTGCATCCCGGCACTGGAGAGGCGGGCCTTCACAGTGGCTAGAGATAACGTCCACTGGACCAGGGCCACCGCTGCTCGCATGCAGAGCCACTGGAGCGAGTGGCTAAAATAGATTGCCCTAAGAGCCTGCAAAGGCAGGATGGGCACTCTCAGATTGTAAATAATAATATTTGTAATCTTTCTAAAACATTTACACTTACTGATGCACAGTGTTCTCTTTTAAATAAAGGTTTGACTTTTATTCCCACTCAGGGTAATAATTCTTTAAAGAATGTGAAAATGCAAATGAGGTATGACCTGCAAAAATACCATAGAAGGATAAAATTGGCCATCTACTACAAAGATGATGTTGGTAAAAATGTAAATAATGAGAACTTACCTTTCATGCCTGAATCCGACTGGTCTCCTCCAATCGCTTCTCTTCCTCCTGAGGTGGACAAATTAATTTCAAAGGACCTAAACTATTTGGATTATGATTTTAAATTTAATAAAACTACACCTAACCTAAATTTGAATGAGAGAAAAGCTCTAAAGGAACTAATGATCAATAAAAACATCATTATAAAACCTGCTGACAAAGGAAGCTCTATTGTCATTCTGGACAGAGAGCAGTACCTGTGGGAGGGATACAAACAATTACACAATGAAACCTATTATAAAAAATTAGATTCTCCAATTTATCCTGATACGGCCCCCCTAATATCCAAAATTTTAGAAAATCTTCATAAAAAGAAATTTATTAACGCTAAACAAAAAACTTACCTGCGTGGTTCTCCTGAACCAAGGGCCAGACGGTTTTACCTGCTCCCTAAGATCCATAAAGAGCCCGGAAAATGGAGCAAACCGTTCGAAATCCCTCCTGGTAGGCCCATTGTCTCCGATTGTGGGAGTGAGACCTACCAAACAGCAGAATTTATTGATCATTATTTGTATCCTCTATCAATTCGGCACCAAAGTTACATCAAAGACACATATGATTTTGTGGAAAAAGTCAAATTAATTTCTCTACCTCAGGACTCTATTTTATTTACAATTGACATAGACAGTTTGTACACAAATATTGATATAGATGAAGGAATTGGCTGCATTAAAAACATATTTTTGAAATATCCAGATTCGAGGAGGCCAGATCGAGAACTTATACAGTTGCTGGAAATAAATTTAAAACGCAACGATTTTGTGTTTGATGGCCAATTTTTCCTGCAGGTCAAGGGCACGGCCATGGGCAAAAAGTTTGCACCGGCATATGCAAACATTTTTATGGCCGAGTGGGAAGCGGGTGCCCTTAATACGTGCGGAAAGGCACCTCTGCACTATTATCGGTACCTGGATGACATCTGGGGGGTCTGGACCCATTCTGAAGCCGAATTTCAGGAATTCCTCCAGCACCTAAATACACATAATCCATCCATTACAGTAAAGTCCACTACCAGCGTTAAAGCGGTCGACTTCCTGGACACCACCACATATAAAGGACAAAATTTTGACACGACACACAAATTGGACATTAAAGTTTTTTTCAAACCTACAGATACACATGCTCTATTATTTAAGACCAGCTACCATCCGAGGCACACGTATGCTGGTCTTATAAAATCACAACTCCTCAGATTCCATAGAATTTGCTCACAGAAAACAGACTTTGAGGAGGCAACTAGGATTCTGTTTTCTGCTTTAAGTAAGAGAGGATATTCCAGATCTTTCCTGAGAGCATGCAGGAAGAACTTCCTTGAGTCCAGACCCCCCGATTCATCACCTATGATCCCCCTGATCACTACATTCTCCTCCTCAGCCGGACAATTTGTGCATAACATCAAGCAGAATTTCACTAAATTCCAATCTGAAACGTCTTTGCTACAAAATCACAGAATAATTGCGGCCTACAAAAGAAACAAGAACCTGAGGGATTTCCTCATCCGTGCTGAGGTTCGACCTTTGAATGCACCAAAGGTCAGAGGTCAGGGTGGATTCTTCAAGCAGCTGCACTGGGTACAAAACAGATTTAAAAACACAATTTTCAAATTAGACCCATCAGGAAACCCCAAATCAAAAAATTGTGTTTATTTAATTACCTGCCAAATTTGTAAGATCCAGTATGTGGGTGAGACGGGTAACAGCCTCCTTACTCGTTTCACCCAACATAGATATAACATTCAAAAACTAAAAAAGACTCACGTACCCTTAGTGCAGCACTTCATCCGCCATGGCTGGGATGCACTTTCAGCCTCGGTGCTGGAGTGCGACCCAGCCTGGTCTTCAGCCCAGAGGAGAAGGGCTGAAAGATTATGGATCCAAAAGCTGGAGACTCGGATCCCTAGGGGTCTGAACGAGAGATAGGCCTCGCGTAGAGGCTCCCAGCAGAACGTGCCCGTGCACACAGGGGCCGGGGAAGAGGGTGAGGGGGAGAAGGAAGGGGGTTAAACTTGTTTGACCTCTGACCTTTAACCCTGAACCCAAACCCTGACCCCAACCCAAACCCCAATCCTTACCTGCCAGTGCCTTCTGCTTGGGATGTCCAGCGTTGTCCTTCCTCTCAGTGAGGACCACGATGGTGATCCTGCTCCTGTGGAATAACAAAAAGAACATATTAATCCTCTAAAAACACCTAAATTCCTAGATTAATGCCTAAACCTAACCACCTACCTTCAACAACAATTGATCCCCATTTTTCATTGACTATTAGTCATTGATTATTAATATTGCAATTTGATTTTATGCCCTTCCCCTACCAGTTTACCCTAAACCTAACCTCCGAGAACCCTTGCCTAAACCTAACCACCTTTCCTCTATTAATAACCCTACCATTTGTAACTCCAATTAATCCCCACCACTTACCAAAATTCACTGTGCATCAGTAAAACACTCCTGTAAATATATATACTGTAAACATTGTATTATATTATAAAGGCTACTCACAGCCAATACTCTTGTAAATACCTGTAAATAATGTAATTTTTGTAAATACTGTAAATATATTTTTTTTCCTGTATTATATTGTGTGTATTCTATATACAGTATTCCTTATGTATATTTGTTCATTGTAGTTTAAATGAAAACTGTTCAGGTTGCAATATCCTGTTCTGCCAGCAGAGGGAGGCAGCGCAGGTAAACAAGATCAGCTGTTCCACTGCGCCCCTCCCCTCCTGTGTACGCATGACGTTGCAGCCTGTACCTAACGGGCCAATCAGAGCCCACTGGCTTGTAAATTGTTATTTGGTTCGAAATTTGAAACCGGTGTGCTATATATAGTGTTTTTCTAACTGATCTCGTCAGTTGAGACAGCAGACGGCCTGAAGAAGGTTGATTCCGACCGAAACGTCGCGTCTCGTTTGCTGTCTTTGTTCATCTGTTCGTTCGTTATTAAATTGCCAGACGGCAAAAAACGAAGTTCAGTTTCTTCTCTTTTTTAATTTTAGCACACTTTTATTTTACAAGTCAGTTTAGTTTAATAATTTTTATAATTTTTATTTTTTTCTAAAAACGTTTTCCCATGACTTGGGATTTTTACGAGGAGCCAGATGATGGCTGGACCACGGTCCAGTACTACCGCGGCAGGCAGCGCACCTGGCAGCCGAGAAGCCGCGATCGCTACGCGCAACGGGGCTCACAAAACAACCGGGGCCCTCCACCACAGAACCGGAGACGCACCTACGCCTCCGTGACCCGAGACCGCACGGTGAGCCGCAACAGGGGCTCAGGACCCCCCCGGAACCGCTTCCAGCAGCAACAACGGCCCCGCCCACGCTCCCGCAGCTGGAACCCGAGCGCAGCGCCGCGCTGGAGGGGAAATCAGCGTCAACAGCGGCAGCAGCAGCAGCAGCAGCGATTCGCACCCCGGAGGCGCAACAACGGGCCGAACCGCTCCGAGTACCAGCAATCTGATGACCCGCTCTTCACAGTCAAGGTCAGAGCTTTACACAGACTGCTGAAGGCCATGCATCACCTGGCCAACGTGGCGTGGGATGACCGCAATCCGCCTGCCATCCAGCGGATTGCGGATAACCTGGCTGCCACCATCAAGCCGGCCCTCCCCAGCCCCAAAACGATGGACCTCATTGATGGGAATGCCAGAGAGTGGGCGTGGAACACCATCCTCATCCTCCGGCAGCACTATGAGGATGTGCTCGAGGCTGAGAAGCGGTCCCTCCTGGGCCTCGGCGGCGACCTTCTGGCTCCTCTTGAGGTGGCGGTCAAGTGGGCTAGACGCAACCTGGGCAGGAGGTTCGACCCAGAAACCGCTGATGAGGTCCAGACTTACCTGGCGATGAGTGAAGATGAGGAAGCCTCTTCATCCTCCTCTGCCTCCTCTCGCTCCTCCGACTCTCCTCCACGTCCCTGCCCGCCGGCTGCAGCTCCTCCGTCCCCACGCTCATCTGAAAGCGACGCAGAGCAGGAAGACCAGGCTGTCGACACGGCGGAGAACCTGCAGGACCCCTCCCACCCCCCTCGACCACACTCAAGAACCTCACCTCCTGCTGTGCCCCCTCCCTCTGCATCCCCCCGCCCCGTCATGGCCTCCGCAGCCACCATGACGGATCCTCTTCACGGCGGGTGGACACCTCCGGGCTCAGATGTTGAGGACAGCGGGAGAACGTCGCCCCCCACTCTACCTGCTGAGATCATCGCTCCACTCCCTCAGCGTCAGCAGAGATCCTCCAGCTCTTCAGGGACGACCACCTCTGCATCTCAGACGGCTCCTCCGGCGACCTCTCCAGCTGTTCCTCCTCCTCTTCCTCCAGCTGCTCCTCCGGCAGCTCCTCCCTCCTCTTCTCCTCCCTCAGGGGGAAGGGCAGCAGATTCTGCCACTGATGAGGTGCTCAGCGGCATCTCTGACCTCATCCAGGAGGAGGTGAGCAGACATCGGTCTGCAAGAGTAATCCCGCCTTCTCCCTCCCAGGCCTCCAGAGCCACACGACCCTCGCTGAGGCCGAGGATGGCCCCCCTCTGCCGCCGACTACAGATCAGCACGCAGCGGAGACTCACCTTCAGCAGCAGGGTGACGACACCGGCTCCAGCTGCGTCCTCCGGCACCAGGGGGCCCACCGCTCCTACACAGGCACAGATCACAGTTGCGGCTAGACAGGTGGGGAGCCTCAACAAAACCAGGAACTGGTCACTTGACCTCAACAAAAAATATGTCATCCTGGGTGACTCAAATGTGGCCAAGTTTCCGGCCTGGAATAACCCCAACCTGCAGGTGGACAGCTTCCCTGGTGCCAAGTGGAGGCACCTCACCCACCTGTTCGACAAGGCACCTGTCTTCGCTGACGTGGAGCGGCTCATCATCTCTCTGGGCATCAACAACAGGGCCCAGAGGGACAAAACGTCGGCTGTGAAGGAGATGAGAGCAGCGCTGAGAGCAGCCAGGGTAAAGTGCCCGAATGCTGAGATTTTTATCCCTGCGATAAATTTCTCGCCGGCACTACCCGTCCGTGAACAGGTAACTCTCACTCACCTGAACATGCACATCACACAGCTGAACCGCTGCATCCCGGCACTGGAGAGGCGGGCCTTCACAGTGGCTAGAGATAACGTCCACTGGACCAGGGCCACCGCTGCTCGCATGCAGAGCCACTGGAGCGAGTGGCTAAAATAGATTGCCCTAAGAGCCTGCAAAGGCAGGATGGGCACTCTCAGATTGTAAATAATAATATTTGTAATCTTTCTAAAACATTTACACTTACTGATGCACAGTGTTCTCTTTTAAATAAAGGTTTGACTTTTATTCCCACTCAGGGTAATAATTCTTTAAAGAATGTGAAAATGCAAATGAGGTATGACCTGCAAAAATACCATAGAAGGATAAAATTGGCCATCTACTACAAAGATGATGTTGGTAAAAATGTAAATAATGAGAACTTACCTTTCATGCCTGAATCCGACTGGTCTCCTCCAATCGCTTCTCTTCCTCCTGAGGTGGACAAATTAATTTCAAAGGACCTAAACTATTTGGATTATGATTTTAAATTTAATAAAACTACACCTAACCTAAATTTGAATGAGAGAAAAGCTCTAAAGGAACTAATGATCAATAAAAACATCATTATAAAACCTGCTGACAAAGGAAGCTCTATTGTCATTCTGGACAGAGAGCAGTACCTGTGGGAGGGATACAAACAATTACACAATGAAACCTATTATAAAAAATTAGATTCTCCAATTTATCCTGATACGGCCCCCCTAATATCCAAAATTTTAGAAAATCTTCATAAAAAGAAATTTATTAACGCTAAACAAAAAACTTACCTGCGTGGTTCTCCTGAACCAAGGGCCAGACGGTTTTACCTGCTCCCTAAGATCCATAAAGAGCCCGGAAAATGGAGCAAACCGTTCGAAATCCCTCCTGGTAGGCCCATTGTCTCCGATTGTGGGAGTGAGACCTACCAAACAGCAGAATTTATTGATCATTATTTGTATCCTCTATCAATTCGGCACCAAAGTTACATCAAAGACACATATGATTTTGTGGAAAAAGTCAAATTAATTTCTCTACCTCAGGACTCTATTTTATTTACAATTGACATAGACAGTTTGTACACAAATATTGATATAGATGAAGGAATTGGCTGCATTAAAAACATATTTTTGAAATATCCAGATTCGAGGAGGCCAGATCGAGAACTTATACAGTTGCTGGAAATAAATTTAAAACGCAACGATTTTGTGTTTGATGGCCAATTTTTCCTGCAGGTCAAGGGCACGGCCATGGGCAAAAAGTTTGCACCGGCATATGCAAACATTTTTATGGCCGAGTGGGAAGCGGGTGCCCTTAATACGTGCGGAAAGGCACCTCTGCACTATTATCGGTACCTGGATGACATCTGGGGGGTCTGGACCCATTCTGAAGCCGAATTTCAGGAATTCCTCCAGCACCTAAATACACATAATCCATCCATTACAGTAAAGTCCACTACCAGCGTTAAAGCGGTCGACTTCCTGGACACCACCACATATAAAGGACAAAATTTTGACACGACACACAAATTGGACATTAAAGTTTTTTTCAAACCTACAGATACACATGCTCTATTATTTAAGACCAGCTACCATCCGAGGCACACGTATGCTGGTCTTATAAAATCACAACTCCTCAGATTCCATAGAATTTGCTCACAGAAAACAGACTTTGAGGAGGCAACTAGGATTCTGTTTTCTGCTTTAAGTAAGAGAGGATATTCCAGATCTTTCCTGAGAGCATGCAGGAAGAACTTCCTTGAGTCCAGACCCCCGATTCATCACCTATGATCCCCCTGATCACTACATTCTCCTCCTCAGCCGGACAATTTGTGCATAACATCAAGCAGAATTTCACTAAATTCCAATCTGAAACGTCTTTGCTACAAAATCACAGAATAATTGCGGCCTACAAAAGAAACAAGAACCTGAGGGATTTCCTCATCCGTGCTGAGGTTCGACCTTTGAATGCACCAAAGGTCAGAGGTCAGGGTGGATTCTTCAAGCAGCTGCACTGGGTACAAAACAGATTTAAAAACACAATTTTCAAATTAGACCCATCAGGAAACCCCAAATCAAAAAATTGTGTTTATTTAATTACCTGCCAAATTTGTAAGATCCAGTATGTGGGTGAGACGGGTAACAGCCTCCTTACTCGTTTCACCCAACATAGATATAACATTCAAAAACTAAAAAAGACTCACGTACCCTTAGTGCAGCACTTCATCCGCCATGGCTGGGATGCACTTTCAGCCTCGGTGCTGGAGTGCGACCCAGCCTGGTCTTCAGCCCAGAGGAGAAGGGCTGAAAGATTATGGATCCAAAAGCTGGAGACTCGGATCCCTAGGGGTCTGAACGAGAGATAGGCCTCGCGTAGAGGCTCCCAGCAGAACGTGCCCGTGCACACAGGGGCCGGGGAAGAGGGTGAGGGGGAGAAGGAAGGGGGTTAAACTTGTTTGACCTCTGACCTTTAACCCTGAACCCAAACCCTGACCCCAACCCAAACCCCAATCCTTACCTGCCAGTGCCTTCTGCTTGGGATGTCCAGCGTTGTCCTTCCTCTCAGTGAGGACCACGATGGTGATCCTGCTCCTGTGGAATAACAAAAAGAACATATTAATCCTCTAAAAACACCTAAATTCCTAGATTAATGCCTAAACCTAACCACCTACCTTCAACAACAATTGATCCCCATTTTTCATTGACTATTAGTCATTGATTATTAATATTGCAATTTGATTTTATGCCCTTCCCCTACCAGTTTACCCTAAACCTAACCTCCGAGAACCCTTGCCTAAACCTAACCACCTTTCCTCTATTAATAACCCTACCATTTGTAACTCCAATTAATCCCCACCACTTACCAAAATTCACTGTGCATCAGTAAAACACTCCTGTAAATATATATACTGTAAACATTGTATTATATTATAAAGGCTACTCACAGCCAATACTCTTGTAAATACCTGTAAATAATGTAATTTTTGTAAATACTGTAAATATATTTTTTTTCCTGTATTATATTGTGTGTATTCTATATACAGTATTCCTTATGTATATTTGTTCATTGTAGTTTAAATGAAAACTGTTCAGGTTGCAATATCCTGTTCTGCCAGCAGAGGGAGGCAGCGCAGGTAAACAAGATCAGCTGTTCCACTGCGCCCCTCCCCTCCTGTGTACGCATGACGTTGCAGCCTGTACCTAACGGGCCAATCAGAGCCCACTGGCTTGTAAATTGTTATTTGGTTCGAAATTTGAAACCGGTGTGCTATATATAGTGTTTTTCTAACTGATCTCGTCAGTTGAGACAGCAGACGGCCTGAAGAAGGTTGATTCCGACCGAAACGTCGCGTCTCGTTTGCTGTCTTTGTTCATCTGTTCGTTCGTTATTAAATTGCCAGACGGCAAAAAACGAAGTTCAGTTTCTTCTCTTTTTAATTTTAGCACACTTTTATTTACAAGTCAGTTTAGTTTAATAATTTTTATAATTTTTATTTTTTTCTAAAAACGTTTTCCCATGACTTGGGATTTTTACGAGGAGCCAGATGATGGCTGGACCACGGTCCAGTACTACCGCGGCAGGCAGCGCACCTGGCAGCCGAGAAGCCGCGATCGCTACGCGCAACGGGGCTCACAAAACAACCGGGGCCCTCCACCACAGAACCGGAGACGCACCTACGCCTCCGTGACCCGAGACCGCACGGTGAGCCGCAACAGGGGCTCAGGACCCCCCCGGAACCGCTTCCAGCAGCAACAACGGCCCCGCCCACGCTCCCGCAGCTGGAACCCGAGCGCAGCGCCGCGCTGGAGGGGAAATCAGCGTCAACAGCGGCAGCAGCAGCAGCAGCAGCGATTCGCACCCCGGAGGCGCAACAACGGGCCGAACCGCTCCGAGTACCAGCAATCTGATGACCCGCTCTTCACAGTCAAGGTCAGAGCTTTACACAGACTGCTGAAGGCCATGCATCACCTGGCCAACGTGGCGTGGGATGACCGCAATCCGCCTGCCATCCAGCGGATTGCGGATAACCTGGCTGCCACCATCAAGCCGGCCCCCCAGCCCCAAAACGATGGACCTCATTGATGGGAATGCCAGAGAGTGGGCGTGGAACACCATCCTCATCCTCCGGCAGCACTATGAGGATGTGCTCGAGGCTGAGAAGCGGTCCCTCCTGGGCCTCGGCGGCGACCTTCTGGCTCCTCTTGAGGTGGCGGTCAAGTGGGCTAGACGCAACCTGGGCAGGAGGTTCGACCCAGAAACCGCTGATGAGGTCCAGACTTACCTGGCGATGAGTGAAGATGAGGAAGCCTCTTCATCCTCCTCTGCCTCCTCTCGCTCCTCCGACTCTCCTCCACGTCCCTGCCCGCCGGCTGCAGCTCCTCCGTCCCCACGCTCATCTGAAAGCGACGCAGAGCAGGAAGACCAGGCTGTCGACACGGCGGAGAACCTGCAGGACCCCTCCCACCCCCCTCGACCACACTCAAGAACCTCACCTCCTGCTGTGCCCCCTCCCTCTGCATCCCCCCGCCCCGTCATGGCCTCCGCAGCCACCATGACGGATCCTCTTCACGGCGGGTGGACACCTCCGGGCTCAGATGTTGAGGACAGCGGGAGAACGTCGCCCCCCACTCTACCTGCTGAGATCATCGCTCCACTCCCTCAGCGTCAGCAGAGATCCTCCAGCTCTTCAGGGACGACCACCTCTGCATCTCAGACGGCTCCTCCGGCGACCTCTCCAGCTGTTCCTCCTCCTCTTCCTCCAGCTGCTCCTCCGGCAGCTCCTCCCTCCTCTTCTCCTCCCTCAGGGGGAAGGGCAGCAGATTCTGCCACTGATGAGGTGCTCAGCGGCATCTCTGACCTCATCCAGGAGGAGGTGAGCAGACATCGGTCTGCAAGAGTAATCCCGCCTTCTCCCTCCCAGGCCTCCAGAGCCACACGACCCTCGCTGAGGCCGAGGATGGCCCCCCTCTGCCGCCGACTACAGATCAGCACGCAGCGGAGACTCACCTTCAGCAGCAGGTGACGACACCGGCTCCAGCTGCGTCCTCCGGCACCAGGGGGCCCACCGCTCCTACACAGGCACAGATCACAGTTGCGGCTAGACAGGTGGGGAGCCTCAACAAAACCAGGAACTGGTCACTTGACCTCAACAAAAAATATGTCATCCTGGGTGACTCAAATGTGGCCAAGTTTCCGGCCTGGAATAACCCCAACCTGCAGGTGGACAGCTTCCCTGGTGCCAAGTGGAGGCACCTCACCCACCTGTTCGACAAGGCACCTGTCTTCGCTGACGTGGAGCGGCTCATCATCTCTCTGGGCATCAACAACAGGGCCCAGAGGGACAAAACGTCGGCTGTGAAGGAGATGAGAGCAGCGCTGAGAGCAGCCAGGGTAAAGTGCCCGAATGCTGAGATTTTTATCCCTGCGATAAATTTCTCGCCGGCACTACCCGTCCGTGAACAGGTAACTCTCACTCACCTGAACATGCACATCACACAGCTGAACCGCTGCATCCCGGCACTGGAGAGGCGGGCCTTCACAGTGGCTAGAGATAACGTCCACTGGACCAGGGCCACCGCTGCTCGCATGCAGAGCCACTGGAGCGAGTGGCTAAAATAGATTGCCCTAAGAGCCTGCAAAGGCAGGATGGGCACTCTCAGATTGTAAATAATAATATTTGTAATCTTTCTAAAACATTTACACTTACTGATGCACAGTGTTCTCTTTTAAATAAAGGTTTGACTTTTATTCCCACTCAGGGTAATAATTCTTTAAAGAATGTGAAAATGCAAATGAGGTATGACCTGCAAAAATACCATAGAAGGATAAAATTGGCCATCTACTACAAAGATGATGTTGGTAAAAATGTAAATAATGAGAACTTACCTTTCATGCCTGAATCCGACTGGTCTCCTCCAATCGCTTCTCTTCCTCCTGAGGTGGACAAATTAATTTCAAAGGACCTAAACTATTTGGATTATGATTTTAAATTTAATAAAACTACACCTAACCTAAATTTGAATGAGAGAAAAGCTCTAAAGGAACTAATGATCAATAAAAACATCATTATAAAACCTGCTGACAAAGGAAGCTCTATTGTCATTCTGGACAGAGAGCAGTACCTGTGGGAGGGATACAAACAATTACACAATGAAACCTATTATAAAAAATTAGATTCTCCAATTTATCCTGATACGGCCCCCCTAATATCCAAAATTTTAGAAAATCTTCATAAAAAGAAATTTATTAACGCTAAACAAAAAACTTACCTGCGTGGTTCTCCTGAACCAAGGGCCAGACGGTTTTACCTGCTCCCTAAGATCCATAAAGAGCCCGGAAAATGGAGCAAACCGTTCGAAATCCCTCCTGGTAGGCCCATTGTCTCCGATTGTGGGAGTGAGACCTACCAAACAGCAGAATTTATTGATCATTATTTGTATCCTCTATCAATTCGGCACCAAAGTTACATCAAAGACACATATGATTTTGTGGAAAAAGTCAAATTAATTTCTCTACCTCAGGACTCTATTTTATTTACAATTGACATAGACAGTTTGTACACAAATATTGATATAGATGAAGGAATTGGCTGCATTAAAAACATATTTTTGAAATATCCAGATTCGAGGAGGCCAGATCGAGAACTTATACAGTTGCTGGAAATAAATTTAAAACGCAACGATTTTGTGTTTGATGGCCAATTTTTCCTGCAGGTCAAGGGCACGGCCATGGGCAAAAAGTTTGCACCGGCATATGCAAACATTTTTATGGCCGAGTGGGAAGCGGGTGCCCTTAATACGTGCGGAAAGGCACCTCTGCACTATTATCGGTACCTGGATGACATCTGGGGGGTCTGGACCCATTCTGAAGCCGAATTTCAGGAATTCCTCCAGCACCTAAATACACATAATCCATCCATTACAGTAAAGTCCACTACCAGCGTTAAAGCGGTCGACTTCCTGGACACCACCACATATAAAGGACAAAATTTTGACACGACACACAAATTGGACATTAAAGTTTTTTCAAACCTACAGATACACATGCTCTATTATTTAAGACCAGCTACCATCCGAGGCACACGTATGCTGGTCTTATAAAATCACAACTCCTCAGATTCCATAGAATTTGCTCACAGAAAACAGACTTTGAGGAGGCAACTAGGATTCTGTTTTCTGCTTTAAGTAAGAGAGGATATTCCAGATCTTTCCTGAGAGCATGCAGGAAGAACTTCCTTGAGTCCAGACCCCCCGATTCATCACCTATGATCCCCCTGATCACTACATTCTCCTCCTCAGCCGGACAATTTGTGCATAACATCAAGCAGAATTTCACTAAATTCCAATCTGAAACGTCTTTGCTACAAAATCACAGAATAATTGCGGCCTACAAAAGAAACAAGAACCTGAGGGATTTCCTCATCCGTGCTGAGGTTCGACCTTTGAATGCACCAAAGGTCAGAGGTCAGGGTGGATTCTTCAAGCAGCTGCACTGGGTACAAAACAGATTTAAAAACACAATTTTCAAATTAGACCCATCAGGAAACCCCAAATCAAAAAATTGTGTTTATTTAATTACCTGCCAAATTTGTAAGATCCAGTATGTGGGTGAGACGGGTAACAGCCTCCTTACTCGTTTCACCCAACATAGATATAACATTCAAAAACTAAAAAAGACTCACGTACCCTTAGTGCAGCACTTCATCCGCCATGGCTGGGATGCACTTTCAGCCTCGGTGCTGGAGTGCGACCCAGCCTGGTCTTCAGCCCAGAGGAGAAGGGCTGAAAGATTATGGATCCAAAAGCTGGAGACTCGGATCCCTAGGGGTCTGAACGAGAGATAGGCCTCGCGTAGAGGCTCCCAGCAGAACGTGCCCGTGCACACAGGGGCCGGGGAAGAGGGTGAGGGGGAGAAGGAAGGGGGTTAAACTTGTTTGACCTCTGACCTTTAACCCTGAACCCAAACCCTGACCCCAACCCAAACCCCAATCCTTACCTGCCAGTGCCTTCTGCTTGGGATGTCCAGCGTTGTCCTTCCTCTCAGTGAGGACCACGATGGTGATCCTGCTCCTGTGGAATAACAAAAAGAACATATTAATCCTCTAAAAACACCTAAATTCCTAGATTAATGCCTAAACCTAACCACCTACCTTCAACAACAATTGATCCCCATTTTTCATTGACTATTAGTCATTGATTATTAATATTGCAATTTGATTTATGCCCTTCCCCTACCAGTTTACCCTAAACCTAACCTCCGAGAACCCTTGCCTAAACCTAACCACCTTTCCTCTATTAATAACCCTACCATTTGTAACTCCAATTAATCCCCACCACTTACCAAAATTCACTGTGCATCAGTAAAACACTCCTGTAAATATATATACTGTAAACATTGTATTATATTATAAAGGCTACTCACAGCCAATACTCTTGTAAATACCTGTAAATAATGTAATTTTTGTAAATACTGTAAATATTTTTTTTCCTGTATTATATTGTGTGTATTCTATATACAGTATTCCTTATGTATATTTGTTCATTGTAGTTTAAATGAAAACTGTTCAGGTTGCAATATCCTGTTCTGCCAGCAGAGGGAGGCAGCGCAGGTAAACAAGATCAGCTGTTCCACTGCGCCCCTCCCCTCCTGTGTACGCATGACGTTGCAGCCTGTACCTAACGGGCCAATCAGAGCCCACTGGCTTGTAAATTGTTATTTGGTTCGAAATTTGAAACCGGTGTGCTATATATAGTGTTTTTCTAACTGATCTCGTCAGTTGAGACAGCAGACGGCCTGAAGAAGGTTGATTCCGACCGAAACGTCGCGTCTCGTTTGCTGTCTTTGTTCATCTGTTCGTTCGTTATTAAATTGCCAGACGGCAAAAAACGAAGTTCAGTTTCTTCTCTTTTTTAATTTTAGCACACTTTTATTTTACAAGTCAGTTTAGTTTAATAATTTTTATAATTTTTATTTTTTCTAAAAACGTTTTCCCATGACTTGGGATTTTTACGAGGAGCCAGATGATGGCTGGACCACGGTCCAGTACTACCGCGGCAGGCAGCGCACCTGGCAGCCGAGAAGCCGCGATCGCTACGCGCAACGGGGCTCACAAAACAACCGGGGCCCTCCACCACAGAACCGGAGACGCACCTACGCCTCCGTGACCCGAGACCGCACGGTGAGCCGCAACAGGGGCTCAGGACCCCCCGGAACCGCTTCCAGCAGCAACAACGGCCCCGCCCACGCTCCCGCAGCTGGAACCCGAGCGCAGCGCCGCGCTGGAGGGGAAATCAGCGTCAACAGCGGCAGCAGCAGCAGCAGCAGCGATTCGCACCCCGGAGGCGCAACAACGGGCCGAACCGCTCCGAGTACCAGCAATCTGATGACCCGCTCTTCACAGTCAAGGTCAGAGCTTTACACAGACTGCTGAAGGCCATGCATCACCTGGCCAACGTGGCGTGGGATGACCGCAATCCGCCTGCCATCCAGCGGATTGCGGATAACCTGGCTGCCACCATCAAGCCGGCCCTCCCCAGCCCCAAAACGATGGACCTCATTGATGGGAATGCCAGAGAGTGGGCGTGGAACACCATCCTCATCCTCCGGCAGCACTATGAGGATGTGCTCGAGGCTGAGAAGCGGTCCCTCCTGGGCCTCGGCGGCGACCTTCTGGCTCCTCTTGAGGTGGCGGTCAAGTGGGCTAGACGCAACCTGGGCAGGAGGTTCGACCCAGAAACCGCTGATGAGGTCCAGACTTACCTGGCGATGAGTGAAGATGAGGAAGCCTCTTCATCCTCCTCTGCCTCCTCTCGCTCCTCCGACTCTCTCCACGTCCCTGCCCGCCGGCTGCAGCTCCTCCGTCCCCACGCTCATCTGAAAGCGACGCAGAGCAGGAAGACCAGGCTGTCGACACGGCGGAGAACCTGCAGGACCCCTCCCACCCCCCTCGACCACACTCAAGAACCTCACCTCCTGCTGTGCCCCCTCCCTCTGCATCCCCCCGCCCCGTCATGGCCTCCGCAGCCACCATGACGGATCCTCTTCACGGCGGGTGGACACCTCCGGGCTCAGATGTTGAGGACAGCGGGAGAACGTCGCCCCCCCACTCTACCTGCTGAGATCATCGCTCCACTCCCTCAGCGTCAGCAGAGATCCTCCAGCTCTTCAGGGACGACCACCTCTGCATCTCAGACGGCTCCTCCGGCGACCTCTCCAGCTGTTCCTCCTCCTCTTCCTCCAGCTGCTCCTCCGGCAGCTCCTCCCTCCTCTTCTCCTCCCTCAGGGGGAAGGGCAGCAGATTCTGCCACTGATGAGGTGCTCAGCGGCATCTCTGACCTCATCCAGGAGGAGTGAGCAGACATCGGTCTGCAAGAGTAATCCCGCCTTCTCCCTCCCAGGCCTCCAGAGCCACACGACCCTCGCTGAGGCCGAGGATGGCCCCCCTCTGCCGCCGACTACAGATCAGCACGCAGCGGAGACTCACCTTCAGCAGCAGGGTGACGACACCGGCTCCAGCTGCGTCCTCCGGCACCAGGGGGCCCACCGCTCCTACACAGGCACAGATCACAGTTGCGGCTAGACAGGTGGGGAGCCTCAACAAAACCAGGAACTGGTCACTTGACCTCAACAAAAAATATGTCATCCTGGGTGACTCAAATGTGGCCAAGTTTCCGGCCTGGAATAACCCCAACCTGCAGGTGGACAGCTTCCCTGGTGCCAAGTGGAGGCACCTCACCCACCTGTTCGACAAGGCACCTGTCTTCGCTGACGTGGAGCGGCTCATCATCTCTCTGGGCATCAACAACAGGGCCCAGAGGGACAAAACGTCGGCTGTGAAGGAGATGAGAGCAGCGCTGAGAGCAGCCAGGGTAAAGTGCCCGAATGCTGAGATTTTTATCCCTGCGATAAATTTCTCGCCGGCACTACCCGTCCGTGAACAGGTAACTCTCACTCACCTGAACATGCACATCACACAGCTGAACCGCTGCATCCCGGCACTGGAGAGGCGGGCCTTCACAGTGGCTAGAGATAACGTCCACTGGACCAGGGCCACCGCTGCTCGCATGCAGAGCCACTGGAGCGAGTGGCTAAAATAGATTGCCCTAAGAGCCTGCAAAGGCAGGATGGGCACTCTCAGATTGTAAATAATAATATTTGTAATCTTTCTAAAACATTTACACTTACTGATGCACAGTGTTCTCTTTTAAATAAAGGTTTGACTTTTATTCCCACTCAGGGTAATAATTCTTTAAAGAATGTGAAAATGCAAATGAGGTATGACCTGCAAAAATACCATAGAAGGATAAAATTGGCCATCTACTACAAAGATGATGTTGGTAAAATGTAAATAATGAGAACTTACCTTCATGCCTGAATCCGACTGGTCTCCTCCAATCGCTTCTCTTCCTCCTGAGGTGGACAAATTAATTTCAAAGGACCTAAACTATTTGGATTATGATTTTAAATTTAATAAAACTACACCTAACCTAAATTTGAATGAGAGAAAAGCTCTAAAGGAACTAATGATCAATAAAACATCATTATAAAACCTGCTGACAAAGGAAGCTCTATTGTCATTCTGGACAGAGAGCAGTACCTGTGGGAGGGATACAAACAATTACACAATGAAACCTATTATAAAAAATTAGATTCTCCAATTTATCCTGATACGGCCCCCCCTAATATCCAAAATTTTAGAAAATCTTCATAAAAAGAAATTTATTAACGCTAAACAAAAAACTTACCTGCGTGGTTCTCCTGAACCAAGGGCCAGACGGTTTTACCTGCTCCCTAAGATCCATAAAGAGCCCGGAAAATGGAGCAAACCGTTCGAAATCCCTCCTGGTAGGCCCATTGTCTCCGATTGTGGGAGTGAGACCTACCAAACAGCAGAATTTATTGATCATTATTTGTATCCTCTATCAATTCGGCACCAAAGTTACATCAAAGACACATATGATTTTGTGGAAAAAGTCAAATTAATTTCTCTACCTCAGGACTCTATTTTATTACAATTGACATAGACAGTTTGTACACAAATATTGATATAGATGAAGGAATTGGCTGCATTAAAAACATATTTTGAAATATCCAGATTCGAGGAGGCCAGATCGAGAACTTATACAGTTGCTGGAAATAAATTTAAAACGCAACGATTTTGTTTTGATGGCCAATTTTTCCTGCAGGTCAAGGGCACGGCCATGGGCAAAAAGTTTGCACCGGCATATGCAAACATTTTTATGGCCGAGTGGGAAGCGGGTGCCCTTAATACGTGCGGAAAGGCACCTCTGCACTATTATCGGTACCTGGATGACATCTGGGGGGTCTGGACCCATTCTGAAGCCGAATTTCAGGAATTCCTCCAGCACCTAAATACACATAATCCATCCATTACAGTAAAGTCCACTACCAGCGTTAAAGCGGTCGACTTCCTGGACACCACCACATATAAAGGACAAAATTTTGACACGACACACAAATTGGACATTAAAGTTTTTTTCAAACCTACAGATACACATGCTCTATTATTTAAGACCAGCTACCATCCGAGGCACACGTATGCTGGTCTTATAAAATCACAACTCCTCAGATTCCATAGAATTTGCTCACAGAAAACAGACTTTGAGGAGGCAACTAGGATTCTGTTTTCTGCTTTAAGTAAGAGAGGATATTCCAGATCTTTCCTGAGAGCATGCAGGAAGAACTTCCTTGAGTCCAGACCCCCCGATTCATCACCTATGATCCCCCTGATCACTACATTCTCCTCCTCAGCCGGACAATTTGTGCATAACATCAAGCAGAATTTCACTAAATTCCAATCTGAAACGTCTTTGCTACAAAATCACAGAATAATTGCGGCCTACAAAAGAAACAAGAACCTGAGGGATTTCCTCATCCGTGCTGAGGTTCGACCTTTGAATGCACCAAAGGTCAGAGGTCAGGGTGGATTCTTCAAGCAGCTGCACTGGGTACAAAACAGATTTAAAAACACAATTTTCAAATTAGACCCATCAGGAAACCCCAAATCAAAAATTGTGTTTATTTAATTACCTGCCAAATTTGTAAGATCCAGTATGTGGGTGAGACGGGTAACAGCCTCCTTACTCGTTTCACCCAACATAGATATAACATTCAAAAACTAAAAAAGACTCACGTACCCTTAGTGCAGCACTTCATCCGCCATGGCTGGGATGCACTTTCAGCCTCGGTGCTGGAGTGCGACCCAGCCTGGTCTTCAGCCCAGAGGAGAAGGGCTGAAAGATTATGGATCCAAAAGCTGGAGACTCGGATCCCTAGGGGTCTGAACGAGAGATAGGCCTCGCGTAGAGGCTCCCAGCAGAACGTGCCCGTGCACACAGGGGCCGGGAAGAGGGTGAGGGGGAGAGGAAGGGGGTTAAACTTGTTTGACCTCTGACCTTTAACCCTGAACCCAAACCCTGACCCCAACCCAAACCCCAATCCTTACCTGCCAGCCTTCTGCTTGGGATGTCCAGCGTTGTCCTTCCTCTCAGTGAGGACCACGATGGTGATCCTGCTCCTGTGGAATAACAAAAAGAACATATTAATCCTCTAAAAACACCTAAATTCCTAGATTAATGCCTAAACCTAACCACCTACCTTCAACAACAATTGATCCCCATTTTTCATTGACTATTAGTCATTGATTATTAATATTGCAATTTGATTTTATGCCCTTCCCCTACCAGTTTACCCTAACCTAACCTCCGAGAACCCTTGCCTAAACCTAACCACCTTTCCTCTATTAATAACCCTACCATTTGTAACTCCAATTAATCCCCACCACTTACCAAAATTCACTGTGCATCAGTAAAACACTCCTGTAAATATATATACTGTAAACATTGTATTATATATAAAGGCTACTCACAGCCAATACTCTTGTAAATACCTGTAAATAATGTAATTTTGTAAATACTGTAAATATATTTTTTTTCCTGTATTTATATTGTGTATTCTATATACAGTATTCCTTATGTATATTTGTTCATTGTAGTTTAAATGAAAACTGTTCAGGTTGCAATATCCTGTTCTGCCAGCAGAGGGAGGCAGCGCAGGTAAACAAGATCAGCTGTTCCACTGCGCCCCTCCCCTCCTGTGTACGCATGACGTTGCAGCCTGTACCTAACGGGCCAATCAGAGCCCACTGGCTTGTAAATTGTTATTTGGTTCGAAATTTGAAACCGGTGTGCTATATATAGTGTTTTTCTAACTGATCTCGTCAGTTGAGACAGCAGACGGCCTGAAGAAGGTTGATTCCGACCGAAACGTCGCGTCTCGTTTGCTGTCTTTGTTCATCTGTTCGTTCGTTATTAAATTGCCAGACGGCAAAAAACGAAGTTCAGTTTCTTCTCTTTTTTAATTTTAGCACACTTTTATTTTACAAGTCAGTTTAGTTTAATAATTTTTATAATTTTTATTTTTTTCTAAAAACGTTTTCCCATGACTTGGGATTTTTACGAGGAGCCAGATGATGGCTGGACCACGGTCCAGTACTACCGCGGCAGGCAGCGCACCTGGCAGCCGAGAAGCCGCGATCGCTACGCGCAACGGGCTCACAAAACAACCGGGGCCCTCCACCACAGAACCGGAGACGCACCTACGCCTCCGTGACCCGAGACCGCACGGTGAGCCGCAACAGGGCTCAGGACCCCCCCGGAACCGCTTCCAGCAGCAACAACGGCCCCGCCCACGCTCCCGCAGCTGGAACCCGAGCGCAGCGCCGCGCTGGAGGGGAAATCAGCGTCAACAGCGGCAGCAGCAGCAGCAGCAGCGATTCGCACCCCGGAGGCGCAACAACGGGCCGAACCGCTCCGAGTACCAGCAATCTGATGACCCGCTCTTCACAGTCAAGGTCAGAGCTTTACACAGACTGCTGAAGGCCATGCATCACCTGGCCAACGTGGCGTGGGATGACCGCAATCCGCCTGCCATCCAGCGGATTGCGGATAACCTGGCTGCCACCATCAAGCCGGCCCTCCCCAGCCCCAAAACGATGGACCTCATTGATGGGAATGCCAGAGAGTGGGCGTGGAACACCATCCTCATCCTCCGGCAGCACTATGAGGATGTGCTCGAGGCTGAGAAGCGGTCCCTCCTGGGCCTCGGCGGCGACCTTCTGGCTCCTCTTGAGGTGGCGGTCAAGTGGGCTAGACGCAACCTGGGCAGGAGGTTCGACCCAGAAACGCTGATGAGGTCCAGACTTACCTGGCGATGAGTGAAGATGAGGAAGCCTCTTCATCCTCCTCTGCCTCCTCTCGCTCCTCCGACTCTCCTCCACGTCCCTGCCCGCCGGCTGCAGCTCCTCCGTCCCCACGCTCATCTGAAAGCGACGCAGAGCAGGAAGACCAGGCTGTCGACACGGCGGAGAACCTGCAGGACCCTCCCACCCCCCTCGACCACACTCAAGAACCTCACCTCCTGCTGTGCCCCCTCCCTCTGCATCCCCCCGCCCCGTCATGGCCTCCGCAGCCACCATGACGGATCCTCTTCACGGCGGGTGGACACCTCCGGGCTCAGATGTTGAGGACAGCGGTGAGAACGTCGCCCCCCACTCTATGCTGAGATCATCGCTCCACTCCTCAGCGTCAGCAGAGATCCTCCAGCTCTTCAGGGACGACCACCTCTGCATCTCAGACGGCTCCTCCGGCGACCTCTCCAGCTGTTCCTCCTCCTCTTCCTCCAGCTGCTCCTCCGGCAGCTCCTCCCTCCTCTTCTCCTCCTCAGGGGGAAGGGCAGCAGATTCTGCCACTGATGAGGTGCTCAGCGGCATCTCTGACCTCATCCAGGAGGAGGTGAGCAGACATCGGTCTGCAAGAGTAATCCCGCCTTCTCCCCCAGGCCTCCAGAGCCACACGACCTCGCTGAGGCCGAGGATGGCCCCCCTCTGCCGCCGACTACAGATCAGCACGCAGCGGAGACTCACCTTCAGCAGCAGGGTGACGACACCGGCTCCAGCTGCGTCCTCCGGCACCAGGGGGCCCACCGCTCCTACACAGGCACAGATCACAGTTGCGGCTAGACAGGTGGGGAGCCTCAACAAAACCAGGAACTGGTCACTTGACCTCAACAAAAAATATGTCATCCTGGGTGGACTCAAATGTGGCCAAGTTTCCGGCCTGGAATAACCCCAACCTGCAGGTGGACAGCTTCCCTGGTGCCAAGTGGAGGCACCTCACCCACCTGTTCGACAAGGCACCTGTCTTCGCTGACGTGGAGCGGCTCATCATCTCTCTGGGCATCAACAACAGGGCCCAGAGGGACAAAACGTCGGCTGTGAAGGAGATGAGAGCAGCGCTGAGAGCAGCCAGGGTAAAGTGCCCGAATGCTGAGATTTTTATCCCTGCGATAAATTTCTCGCGGCACTACCCGTCCGTGAACAGGTAACTCTCACTCACCTGAACATGCACATCACACAGCTGAACCGCTGCATCCCGGCACTGGAGAGGCGGGCCTTCACAGTGGCTAGAGATAACGTCCACTGGACCAGGGCCACCGCTGCTCGCATGCAGAGCCACTGGAGCGAGTGGCTAAAATAGATTGCCCTAAGAGCCTGCAAAGGCAGGATGGGCACTCTCAGATTGTAAATAATAATATTTGTAATCTTTCTAAAACATTACACTTACTGATGCACAGTGTTCTCTTTTAAATAAAGGTTTGACTTTTATTCCCACTCAGGGTAATAATTCTTTAAAGAATGTGAAATGCAAAGGTATGACCTGCAAAAATACCATAGAAGGATAAAATTGGCCATCTACTACAAAGATGATGTTGGTAAAAATGTAAATAATGAGAACTTACCTTTCATGCCTGAATCCGACTGGTCTCCTCCAATCGCTTCTCTTCCTCCTGAGGTGGACAAATTAATTTCAAAGGACCTAAACTATTTGGATTATGATTTAAATTTAATAAAACTACACCTAACCTAAATTTGAATGAGAGAAAAGCTCTAAAGGAACTAATGATCATAAAAACATCATTATAAAACCTGCTGACAAAGGAAGCTCTATTGTCATTCTGGACAGAGAGCAGTACTGTGGGAGGGATACAAACAATTACACAATGAAACCTATTATAAAAAATTAGATTCTCCAATTTATCCTGATACGGCCCCCCTAATATCCAAAATTTTAGAAAATCTTCATAAAAAGAAATTTATTAACGCTAAACAAAAAACTTACCTGCGTGGTTCTCCTGAACCAAGGGCCAGACGTTTTACCTGCTCCCTAAGATCCATAAAGAGCCCGGAAAATGGAGCAAACCGTTCGAAATCCCTCCTGGTAGGCCCATTGTCTCCGATTGTGGGAGTGAGACCTACCAAACAGCAGAATTTATTGATCATTATTTGTATCCTCTATCAATTCGGCACCAAAGTTACATCAAAGACACATATGATTTTGTGGAAAAAGTCAAATTAATTTCTCTACCTCAGGACTCTATTTTATTTACAATTGACATAGACAGTTTGTACACAAATATTGATATAGATGAAGGAATTGGCTGCATTAAAAACATATTTTGAAATATCCAGATTCGAGGAGGCCAGATCGAGAACTTATACAGTTGCTGGAAATAAATTTAAAACGCAACGATTTTGTGTTTGATGGCCAATTTTTCCTGCAGGTCAAGGGCACGGCCATGGGCAAAAAGTTTGCACCGGCATATGCAAACATTTTATGGCGCGAGTGGGAAGCGGGTGCCCTTAATACGTGCGGAAAGGCACCTCTGCACTATTATCGGTACCTGGATGACATCTGGGGGGTCTGGACCCATTCTGAAGCCGAATTTCAGGAATTCTCCAGCACCTAAATACACATAATCCATCCATTACAGTAAAGTCCACTACCAGCGTTAAAGCGGTCGACTTCCTGGACACCACCACATATAAAGGACAAAATTTTGACACGACACACAAATTGGACATTAAAGTTTTTTTCAAACCTACAGATACACATGCTCTATTATTTAAGACCAGCACCATCCGAGGCACACGTATGCTGGTCTTATAAAATCACAACTCCTCAGATTCCATAGAATTTGCTCACAGAAAACAGACTTTGAGGAGGCAATTCTGTTTTCTGCTTTAAGTAAGAGAGGATATTCCAGATCTTCCTGAGAGCATGCAGGAAGAACTTCCTTGAGTCCAGACCCCCCGATTCATCACCTATGATCCCCCTGATCACTACATTCTCCTCCTCAGCCGGACAATTTGTGCATAACATCAAGCAGAATTTCACTAAATTCCAATCTGAAACGTCTTTGCTACAAAATCACAGAATAATTGCGGCCTACAAAAGAAACAAGAACCTGAGGGATTTCCTCATCCGTGCTGAGGTTCGACCTTTGAATGCACCAAAGGTCAGAGGTCAGGGTGGATTCTTCAAGCAGCTGCACTGGGTACAAAACAGATTTAAAACACAATTTCAAATTAGACCCATCAGGAAACCCCAAATCAAAAAATTGTGTTTATTTAATTACCTGCCAAATTTGTAAGATCCAGTATGTGGGTGAGACGGGTAACAGCCTCCTTACTCGTTTCACCCAACATAGATATAACATTCAAAAACTAAAAAAGACTCACGTACCCTTAGTGCAGCACTTCATCCGCCATGGCTGGGATGCACTTTCAGCCTCGGTGCTGGAGTGCGACCCAGCCTGGTCTTCAGCCCAGAGGAGAAGGGCTGAAAGATTATGGATCCAAAAGCTGGAGACTCGGATCCCTAGGGGTCTGAACGAGAGATAGGCCTCGCGTAGAGGCTCCCAGCAGAACGTGCCCGTGCACACAGGGCCGGGGAGAAGAGGGTGAGGGGGAGAAGGAAGGGGGTTAAACTTGTTTGACCTCTGACCTTAACCCTGAACCCAAACCCTGACCCCAACCCAAACCCCAATCCTAACCCTAACCCTAAAGTCCAAACCCTAAAGTCCAAACCCTAAAGTCCAAACCCTAAAGTCCAAACCCTAAAGTCCAAACCCTAAAGTCCAAACCCTAAAGTCCAAACCCTAAAGTCCAAACCTAAAGTCCAAACCCTAAAGTCCAAACCCTAAAGTCCAAACCCTAAAGTCCAAACCCTAAAGTCCAAAACCCTAAAGTCCAAACCCTAAAGTCCAAACCCTAAAGTCCAAACCCTAAAGTCCAAACCCTAAAGTCCAAACCCTAAAGTCCAAACCCTAAAGTCCAAACCCTAAAGTCCAAACCCTAAAGTCCAAACCCTAAAGTCCAAACCCTAAAGTCCAAACCCTAAAGTCCAAACCCTAAAGTCCAAACCCTAAAGTCCAAACCCTAAAGTCCAAACCCTAAAGTCCAAACCCTAAAGTCCAAACCCTAAAGTCCAAACCCTAAAGTCCAAACCCTAAAGTCCAAACCCTAAAGTCCAAACCCTAAAGTCCAAACCCTAAAGTCCAAACCCTAAAGTCCAAACCCTAAAGTCCAAACCCTAAAGTCCAAACCCTAAAGTCCAAACCCTAAAGTCCAAACCCTAAAGTCCAAACCCTAAAGTCCAAACCCTAAAGTCCAAACCCTAAAGTCCAAACCCTAAAGTCCAAACCCTAAAGTCCAAACCCTAAAGTCCAAACCCTAAAGTCCAAACCCTAAAGTCCAAACCCTAAAGTCCAAACCCTAAAGTCCAAACCCTAAAGTCCAAACCCTAAAGTCCAAACCCTAAAGTCAAACCCTAAAGTCCAAACCCTAAAGTCCAAACCCTAAAGTCCAAACCCTAAAGTCCAAACCCTAAAGTCCAAACCCTAAAGTCCAAACCCTAAAGTCCAAACCCTAAAGTCCAAACCCTAAAGTCCAAACCCTAAAGTCCAAACCCTAAAGTCCAAACCCTAAAGTCCAAACCCTAAAGTCCAAACCCTAAAGTCCAAACCCTAAAGTCCAAACCCTAAAGTCCAAACCCTAAAGTCCAAACCCTAAAGTCCAAACCCTAAAGTCCAAACCCTAAAGTCCAAACCCTAAAGTCCAAACCCTAAAGTCCAAACCCTAAAGTCCAAACCCTAAAGTCCAAACCCTAAAGTCCAAACCCTAAAGTCCAAACCCTAAAGTCCAAACCCTAAAGTCCAAACCCTAAAGTCCAAACCCTAAAGTCCAAACCCTAAAGTCCAAACCCTAAAGTCCAAACCCTAAAGTCCAAACCCTAAAGTCCAAACCCTAAAGTCCAAACCCTAAAGTCCAAACCCTAAAGTCCAAACCCTAAAGTCCAAACCCTAAAGTCCAAACCCTAAAGTCCAAACCCTAAAGTCCAAACCCTAAAGTCCAAACCCTAAAGTCCAAACCCTAAAGAAAGGTTTTCCCAGGCCCACCTATTCCTTAAAAATTATTAAGTTGAATGTAAAAATTCATTTAGAAATCAATTTTCTAAATGAATTTCTACATTCCACATTTTACATATGGAAGCTATAATTTACATTTCTGTAGAGTAGAATATTAACATATAAATCTCTATACTCACTTGTCTTAAAACCTTTAAGCTTTTAGCCATTTCATTTAGAAGTTCATAGAAATTGAACTTAACTTCCTATGAACAGGGATCCACATTTGGTATCTACTCCACAATGCAAAATTCTACATGTAATTTTATTGTCCTGCCAGGTTACAGCTAAAACTGCTAGAGGCAATTTGGCCAAGGTAAGAGAAGCACTTGATCCTAAATACTTTCTGTTGGGGGGAAGAAAAAAAAAAAAAATCAGCAAGTCATTTTTTTCAGATTGGTGCTTAAGTTTCATATTTTTAAAGTTTAACCATTCATTTACAAAGCTCCTTCAAATAATCTACCAATTTGTCAAAAATAAGGACTTTAAGATTTAAAGTTAACACTGGGAATTCTTTTTGTAAAAATTATAAATTGCTGCTGTTGTAAATGGTTACTTTCTGTCACTGACCTTTCAAATTTACCTCTCAATTTAAAACTTAACTTTAAATTGAACTCAAAATTTAAAATTGAACTTTACATTTAATTAAATTAAATATTGGGACTCTACTATATAGTAAATGGAATTTTATTTAAAAATCTACAAATATTTTTACTAGTTTTTCCAGAGCACTTCTCTTTAAAGAGATGGAGCTACTGGGGTTAAATAGTGACCAAAAAATGAACATTGAAGGTGCCAGTTAGAGATTTAGGATTATCCAATAGTTGGCAAAATGTTCCGCAAAGATCTGTGTGGCACTAAGAGCATCATGCTGTTTTTACATGGAAGCAGCTAAAAATGTGTTGGATGAGCTTGATAACTGACTATTAAGAGTGAAAATTGGACCCTGACATTTTACTCCAACAGAAAGTGTCCATTGAAGGCCAGATGCCAATATGTAAAAGGTGGAAAACTTCAACAATCCAATGCAGAGTTAAAGGGCATCACTAAAAATTAGGGTGCATTTTCTCTTCTAATTGGCAGATTACAATTGTTACAAGGCTGTCTACACAAATATAAGCATGATCCCATAAGTGGAAAGTTATGGGAAACCAAACCATCCAAAACATTTTAAGTAGGTTGGAGTGAATAAAATGAAATGTCAATATATTCAAAAATTGAAATGACTGTTTAGAAACAGCAGCAATGAAATTGGCTTAGAGAAATGTTACCATTTAGGGAGATGCATTTTACCCCACCCGTTAGCAGTACTTTGAGTAGGCCACATTGCTGAAAGAGTTACAGCTATACTGTGTATCGTTTTGTAGTTCAGAAATAGTCCTAATTTGAACAAAAACTAAAGAGTTTTGGATTTCATTAATGAATTGTGAAACTTGTCTGACATTTAAAATGAATCTCTTGATATGTAAATTTTTCTCACCCACTACATCATGTCAAAAGATTTTATTTCAGCTGATTTGGAACTAACCCTGCAATAATATTAGATGTTATGCTAGAGCTCAGATCATAGGAAGTTAACAGTATTGCCTTTAAGCTGAAGATTTTCTGAAATTAAAATCCTTCTGCATTTCTAAGCTGTAGGACTGAATAGAGAATACCAGCTGGATTGCATGTTGCTGTGTGTGTGTGAGGCTATTCCTCTAGAAGACTGGACTGCATTTAAGACTCCCGAGTCCTGGAGTCACCTTTCCCACGTGCTGTTCCTATAGGCGGAACCTGGGAAGGCTGATACGTACCGCGCCCCTGGTTTAAAAAACACACTGTCCGTTAACACCGCAAGGTGGAACCAGCATGCCCAGGAAGCAGAAGAGTTCTCCGTTGATTCTCCACTGGTCTGCGTTGAAGCCTGGCAGTCTGTAAGTCTACTGACTCACCTTTGCTTCCCAGTGCAGAGTGAACTGCACACCAGTAGATAGCAAGGTGTTGCTACCCAATCATCCTCCAAGGGAAGAAGAACCTGGACCAGCTGCAGCAAGCTGCTGCCTTTAAGGTCTCCAAACACTTACTGGGATTCAAACCACCACCCCTGAAATGAGAGGAAAGAGCAATTCTAGTGCCATCATACACCGCAAGACCCCTAGAAAGCTCAGTAACAGCAAAAGGTCCTGACCACATTCACAAAGTGAAGAGACTTACCCAAAGCTGCCACAGTAGGATCCATGTTAGCAGGCAAGAGTTCAACTCTGAACACCTCATTGTGACTCATGGTGCAGATTTCCTAAATGTTTTAGCTCCTTCTAAAACATCTAGTTTGACAGAGGAGCTCCTGCTAATCAACACTATATGGGTTTTTAGGGATTGCAGCAAAAACAGCCAAACTAGAAGCTGAAATATGAAGCCCCACCATGCAATGCATTCTGGGTTCTTCTAAAGCCCATTTCTGATGTTCAGAACAGTGTTAATATTTCTGCCCCCTAGTAGGATCTCAGCGATGAAGTTAGAAGCTGTTGAAAGAATTTTAAAGTAGCACAATAGTACATAAGTTAACGTTTACATTAAGATAAACTTAGATACAGATCCAGACTGGGACAGCTGGTGACTCTCTGAACTTACATAAATTCCTAATCAGACAGCAGTCTTATACTCCCTAAGGAACATTTCAGACAGGGAGTGTATTGGCTATCAGGGCAATAAATTCTTTACTCAGGGTTGAATAGTTCAGGCAACCATTAAAAACTATAGAAGTCTGTTACAACATATAATCAGACATATTAATATATTTCTTTAAGCATTAAAAAGCATGTTTTTAATTAGTTTTAGATCCAACTTATAGTCATTATTAAGCATTACATTTTGTGCAAGCTTGGTTAAAAAATACAAACTGGTTTCTTGTTGAATCATTTGAGGCAGAGATAACGTTCCAGACCCACGCTATAAATCAAATCGCCTAAAGGAGGCTGGTACGAGAAGAGCTGGGTGGTTCAGTGGGTCTCAGAGGTAATAGAATTAACATTAAGACAGCCCACACAAAGGAAAACACACACCTCCTAATGCATATATTTAAATGAGGAGAATACACATTCTTATAAAATGGTTTGTTTTAGAGCTGAAGTCCGAATCTCTTTGTGCTGAGTGAGAGTTTCCCAGAAGATGCATCTTTTGTTTGTTTCTGTTTCCCTTTTTACTCAGTTAATTGTTTCTGTTTTGTAATGTCTTGGACTTTTGATAATCTAGGTGAGATGATTATTGTAACATTCTTCTTGGATTGATTTTCTCTGGATAGAACTCTGGATATCTGAAGTCTGACGTCGTATGATTGCTCTTTTCTCTCTGCACATTTAAACAGACACAAGAATTCGGGACAAAGAAGAATTAATTAAAGAGCTAAATCAAGTTATTCCTCTTTTTAATTCTCAACAAAGCTGAGCTGTGATTTCTGTCTTGAAAACGCAGTTTGAAAAAACAAAATAAAACATGGTTAAAATATAAGACTTTTAAAACCAAATTCAAGCCTTCAGAGCAGCTTTAAGATGAAACTCCATCATCCAACAGAGGGACTGAGATGGCATTTTAAAACTGAGCTGAGTTCAGTCCAAAAAAGAGAGTTTAAAAAGTAAAAGCACAGAAAATCTGTTTGAAAATTGACTTAAAGCAAATTCCTGGTGAGCAGAGCAGCATCAAAGCTAAACTTCATCCAACAGAAACTCAGAGACGACTTTTTAAATTTGAGCTGATTTATTAAAAAAAACTGAGCTCAAACAACATTAAAATGTTTTCAAATCTGGTTACATTGAGGGAAGAGAAACTGAGGATATGGTGAAGTCCCAGCTTGATAGGAGATTCCCAGCCAGACTTTGACTAGATCTAAAAATGAATGACAATCTACCAAATGAGGTGGGGACCTGCAGAGAATTGGAGGGAGTTTTTGGATCATGTTTGGAAAATGAGAACTTATTGTTGTTCACTGATTTTCCCTTCTGTGCACCACCCAGGTCCATTTAACAGTTTCAGGACCTGACCAGCACCAATCAGCATCATTTGCTTGAGAAATGATGAGATTTGGTTCAGTATAAAACAGGCTTCAATGCTGAAAATGATCAAATGTTACAAAAACCATGTAAATCATACAAATAGAACAGAAACAGAGTAACATTCACCATCCAGCACTGGGCATCACTTTGCTCACCTTATGGGTGACCAGAAGTGAAGCAAAGATTGTGGAGCAAGTTCAGCTTTTACTCTTCTCCTCATTCTGTTCCTCTTTAAAGGGACATTATTCACTTTCTTTCTTGTGTGACTGTCAGTCTTGTGTGACATGGTGAGGTAAAGCAGCAGCAGTGTGAGTATCAGCACATTTCATAAAATAATTTTTGAGATACTTTGAGTGAGCAATTATTGAAATGAATTAGGAATCAATGGTAGCTACGTGAAGGGCATAAGCCACGCCCCCCAAACTCGGTGGGTATGGGGGGCCGCTCTCATAAATCACTTCCAGTTATAAATTTTTGAGTTACTTCAAGTGAGCAAAGTCATTTTCTGGTTTTCTTCCTATATGCCTGACCCTAAAAAGGACGAGTTTCTTCTGTTCACCAGAACAGAAGATTCTAGAAATACTAACATTAATATATCTGAGGGCTTTAACTCCATTGACAATATAAATATTTCCTGCTTATCTGTAGAACAGCTAAGTAGCTACCCTAAGTTTCACAAATCAATTTGGGGAATATTTGTTTTAAGTCCAGATCTAACTAACACTAACAAGAAGAAGAAGTTATGCAAACATCTTCATGGCTCAGTGGCAAACAGGCATTCAGGAAATGCATCAAAGAAACCGTCTTCTACTTCAGATACCTGGACGACATCTGGACATCAGAACTCACTCAGAGGAAGATTTTAATCATTTCACTCACACATTGAACCACCAGCATTAAAGCTGTAGACATTTTAGAAACCACCACAGAAAGACTCAATTCAAGGCCAAACATAAACTTGATGTTAGTCTGTTTACAAGTTTATAACCCAAGTTATAACCCAAGCACACCTAGGCAGGCCTAATTAAATCACAGTTACTAAGATTCCACTTCATTTCCTCTGCAGATTTCAGGGAGGAGAAACTCCAGGACCTTCCTGAGGGGATGCAGAGCTTCTTTCCTGGAGTCCAGCCAAGCGGAGAGCTCTGCTACTCGCCCTCTTATCACGACATGTTGATCCTCTGCCGGCCAGCTCCTTTACAAGATCAAGTTCCAATCAAACTGCTCACTTACCAAATGAAGGAATTATTAAAGTCTACAGAAGGAATGAAAACATAAAACACTATTTGGTCCATGCCTGGGTTAAACAGTTAAAAGGGTCAAAGGTCAGGAAGATTTCTCTAACAACTATCTTGGATTAAAAACAAATTTAACACAGTTAACAAAATGCATGAATATGGAAACTCTAAAATCAAACCCTGTGTTTCGATGTTAAACCTGCAGATGTGGCTGAAACGGGAAACACCGTCAAGACTCTTTTCACCAAATGTAGATAAAACATTTGGAATCAAAAACACATTCAACATTTTCTTGATCGTGAACGGATTAAATTGACTGTTTTTGTTCTCCAACTTTATCCACCTGACTCTCAGCTCAGTGCAGAACTGCAGAAACTCCTCATCCTCAATGAGAGGAAGAAGAGCTGAAGATGTTCTACCTTCAGAATCCCAAAACCTGATGGAACGCTGATCCTCCACATCTTCAAAATGCTAACCAATGTTTATCAAGCTCACATGTCTGTAACTGCAACCAGCTTGTAAACTACCAGAGAAGCACATTCATGAACTTGAATGGATAAGTTGCAACTAAATATGTTGAAAGCTGCAGGGAAGCTGCTCTTCCTGCAACGTCCTTCAGGCCCTTTGAGAAGAAAATATGTCTGAATGCTTCACAGCCAATGATTTGCCATTCGACAAGTGATTTTGTGCTGAACAAAGAATTGGACATTTTAAGTGAACTTACCTGATTACATTTGTTTTCATCTAATTCTTAAAAGTCAATGTTTACTTTTGCTCTGAAGCTATTTCAAAATAAAAGCCCCAGCTGGAATCTGCCTTGACATGACTGACGTCTCTGACAGAAACAGAGTTTAAGTTGAAAGGGATTGTGAGCAGGAAATAAAATGGAAATGGCCCCAAATGTCTGAGCCCAACCAGCTCCCACTGTTTTACCCTCTTTGTCCACAATTCAGTATTTAAACTTGTTTGGTTTTAATGAACCAGCCTGACAGCAAAGCTATTCTCAACATTTTGGTGAACCGGCAGTGGAAATAATCCTTCATCCATGTCACTTGGTGGATCACTTGTTAGACCATTTGCAGCTTGTGAAGAATTTTGCAGTTCTTGATCCGATTCCAATCATTATTTGTGGTTCTTCCTTCTTAGTGATTTTTGCTCCCATATCAATAAAAGCCAGAAACTCCTCAGTCCACACAGTTCCCACTTTTATTTGCGTAATCTACACAAAACAGTGAAAATGTTCATGTCGATTCTTGACTTGTATTAATATTTACACAAAATTTACACAAACCAACAGAATAAACAGTCAAACTGCTAACCATATGTAGAATTAATGGATCCATTTGGATTACTTTACATGGCACCAAACAACAAAATAAACTAAATCATTTCACAAGCCAATATATGACTATAAAAAAATCTGCTTGTATGTAAAAAAAAAGAAGAGGAAACACACCATAGCATATCACCATAATTTCAATAAATGTTGATTTTTGTTATTCAGCAAAAAAGGGTTTATATTTCAGTAGAAATGATGTTTTACAAACTTAGCTGATAGAAGCACAGAAAGTCATACAAAAAGTTACAAACTTCTGCTTATCCTACAAAACGTTCTAACAATACTTTTTTTGCAAAACAGAACTTTAATAACTATTGCTGTTTGATATGTTACTTTAAAAAAAATCACAACATTCCATTTTGAATTGGAATCCGAAAGTTATACATTCTGAAAAAATACAAACAATCCAAAGAAAATACATTTATTCAAACAATTTGTAATTTAGAAAGCAATTAACATTAGGGTCTAAAAGGAAATGTTTGAGGAAAACAAATCAGTCCGTTTCCTAAAGTCTTTAACAATAAAGTTACATTTTAAGCTCTAAAAGTTAACAGTTCAGCATTTTGTTCCATATTTTCAGTACCAAGGAAATTTCTGGACTTGGGGAATTATAAAAACAAGGAATATCTGGTTGGTTTCTTAAACTAGAAACACTTTCATTATGTTTTGGTTCCTTAAAAAAGTATTTTTGCAGCAGTTTTTGAGAATAGAAATGATTTTAACAGCTTGATTAATAATTTCCAGACCAGCATTACGGTTTATATGACTTATGAATGAAAAGAGAAAGGTCTGGGTAAAATTCACAAAATAGTTCAGGACTTTCATAGTTTTAAGAGTGCTGTTTTTTATTTGTCCACACCTTAGTGTCACAGTGTCTCAAGCTAAGAAACACGTCTGAAACTCTGTGTCCAGACAGGTTGCAGTGAGGAACAGTCTGTTTTATGATTCACTTCAGCTGTGAATAACAGTTTCAGTCAGTCATCCTTTTTCCCTGGAAGCACATTAATTATCTGAATGATTGATTTTGTCTTACAATTGTGAAAGGAAATGTAGAGTCTTATGTGAGAATCATATCATATTGAGCTGTGACACAGAGGAACAATGTCCAGCTACTGTATTATGTGATGAAGAGTTACATTATACAGAACTTGGTGGCCGTTGTTCCAGGCATAAAGTGCTCTGTCTTTAGGGTTGTAATCGAGCATGGACAAGTGCCTGTATTTGTTGGTCAGAGGGATGTCAATGTACTCGTAGGTGGAGGAGTTGGTAGAGAAGGCGTAGTACACCTTAGTTCCTCCAGAGTAACCGTTGGTGACATACAATGTTCCGCAGATCATGAAGGCCTCACCGGCACTTCGCTTTGGTGGTTGGTGGTCCAACTGCGGATTATTTGAAGAGTGTTTGGATTTAATTTGCTCAGCACAATGTTGCCAGCATTTTGATTGGTTGCATACACGGCCCAGAGCCCCCCCTCGTCCACCATGAGGTCGATATCAGAGGCACCTCCCCATGAGTAATGGTACGAGTTTTGGAAACCGGCATCGTCAAGCTGTCTGGAGCGGCTAATGAGAGATGTGCTAAAGTCAAATTTAATGATGGTGTGACTCTGAAACTTGTTATAATAAATGGATCCATTATAAACAACTTGGCCAGTACGGACCACGGATGAGGCAGGCGATGGGACGTAAAATTATCTGTTGTCATGAAGTCATACATGGACTGGTACTCCCTGACAAAGCGATTGTTGTGATAACCATCCATGTACCACACCTGTGAGAGAAATGAGCAGAAAAAGCTATTTAACTGTTTACATCATCTTTGAATTATTGACCATGGACACAAATTCTGGGTTTGATGAAGAATCGACTTCACCAGGAGTGAAATGCTTTGGCAGGTTGGATCATTGTGTGAACTTCATTTTATACTCTCACCATACTTTCACTTATGCCAACTTTATTTATCGTCTTTCAGATTAACAACAGGAGATGGAATGAATGCACTTGTATTGTGATCAATAAATTGGAAATGAATTGTTCACAACTGGCTTTTGAGATAAAGCTAATTTAAATATTCAACACATCACATTTCCAATGCTAAAAGAGTGACAGCAAGACAAAATGTCCTCTGTTGTTTTGGTGGTTTCTGTTCTTGTGAAACTTACTCTGTTGTCTCCAGCTGAAGCCAGGGTCGGTCATCCACGAACCAAATCTGGACCCAGATGTTTTAATTGTAATAGGTTCTGATATCCGGTAAGTTCCCCACAAGCTGCAAAAATACAGAACTACATGAAGAATGGCAAGATAAAATGTGGAAGACATCAAATCAAGTAGAAAGTAAACTTTGAAATAATTATATAGGTTTATTGAAATGAAAGGACTTTGGATGCCAATCAATGAAATTAGTTGTAGTTTTACGTTACATTGTTGCTTCATTTGCATGTTCAAAAGATAATTTCTTTGTAATTATCCTTTGGCCTCTAGTTCTGGTTTGATATTCTGGTTTAGATTTAAAAGGTCTTTTGATCCTTAAGGTATTGAACCTCTGTGTTATTCTTGACATTTACAACCCATTTCCTTTTTTCTTTTCTAGAATATTGCCAGAATTAGAAATATTCTGTGAGCAGTGATGCTGAAAATGAAGTTAGGACTAAACACTTTAAAGATGCTGTTTTCATCTGAAGTGACTTCACTTAATGCAGCATTTCTAAAAGATTTTAAGGAGAAAGAGGAGCTTAGTTAGTGGCCTAAAATGATCATGTAAGGAGAAATGTCGACTATGCTGCGTTGCGATGGCATGATTAAAGCTGAAGGTACAATCCAAATCTCCAAAATGGTATTTAGAATCTGAAAAACACACAATGCACAGGTATTGAAGATCTTAAAAACAGATGAAATGGGAGTGGATTGATGGGATTTCCAGATATAAAAAGATGAACTTACAGAGTCAAAGTGCTAAACGACATCAGAGCATGTAGTACCAATGAGAAGATCATTAAGAAAAAAGTGAGATTCACACTCCTCAGTGGAGTCTTCAAGGAATACTTTGGTTTGATGAACATGTTCAGATCTTGTATAACAGGTGGAGGTGACATAATGTCAGTCATTTTCAATCAAGGAAACAATGAGATAATGCAGCCTAACCTCAAGGCTGCATTATCTACTGATTTTCATTAGCTTACACCAGGGGTGCCCAAAACGTCGATCGCGATCTACCGGTCAATCGCAATCTACCGGTCGATCGCGATCTACCGGTAGATCGCGATCTACCGGTCGATCGCGATCTACCGGTCGATCGCGATCTACCGGTTGATCGCGGGGAGGTTTTGAGTGGATCTCTGCAGGACGCTGAGAGCAGCACTTCCTCTTCTGACAGACTTATCAAAAATATTCACTAAGATCCAAAACGTTGTAGCTTCATTAAATAATAATAAAGCCTGAAACCTGATATCGTAACGGACTGAACGTTTTTAACGTAATCTTTGCTCGGCTTGCGGGGCGCAGGCGGTTGCCACAGCAACGGGTGTGCTTAACGATAAAGAGAGAGAGAGTAAAAAGGTGCGAGAGGTTCTGAGTTGTTCGGGTTATTTTACCTTTGTTTTCCTTCGCTGTGCTTCATCACAGTCGCTGGAGTTTCTGAACGTTCAATAAACGACAGACTTGGACTAATGACCTCGTTCGTTTGCAGTAAACGTCACAACCAACATCAAATAGGACAAATATATTTGATTAAGTTTTAACAAACAAATGGCTTCCACAATAATTGTGTCAAATTACATTAATTATATCCCAAATTCAGAAGATTTGCCTTTGGTTGCTCTTTGGTTCCTCCTATCAGTCTGCAGTTTCTCATAGTGACGTCATCAAACCAAATTTCAGATCCACCATAACTGACTGACACCTGCTGGCCTCAGGTTTACAACCAGCTTCTGACTGAGAAACCAGTAACCTGCTCCCAGTGTCAGAATCTCACTGAGGAAGAAACTGCATGAGGTTTTCTATCACTTTATCATTTCTGATCTATATTTGCATAGAAAATGAGTCAATAGGGTTTCATTTATAATTTGTATGTCTTCATGTCATGAGGTAGATCTCAGCCGGCTGATGAGAGAAAAAGTAGATCTTGGTCTCAAAAAGTTAGAGCACCCCTGGCTTACACCATCTCACACAACACCTAGAAACTACTATGTTCATTTTCTGTTATTGACCAAAACCCACTAGTACCTGGGTTGTTGTGTCTAAACTATGAGGGAATCGTCAGAAATGTCTCCAGAAGACAGAAGTTATTCTTGTGATCCCAAAATGAAAAGGCTAGAAGCAGAACTGTATGGAGGAATTTTTCTGCCATAATTTGAGAGCAAACATTTTCACTTTGAAAGCAGGACTTCATGTCTGTGGCACTGTGCTTTCTCAAACCTTTGCACTGAAACCTTGTCTTTGCTTGACTCAATTCATTTGCAAACCTCTCTGCTCACTTACAAAACAATAGATCCACAAAACCAACAATGTTACAATGTAGTCACAACTTTATTATCTATCATTATGTGCATAAATATCTAGCTATGTCTCTATCCAGTATTATGTTGAGTGGTAACATGATTTCATTCTGTGGATCCATTTTCTTTGGTTGGGTGAACAAACCATTTGAATTCACTAAAGCCAAATATTTGAATGAAAAGAGATTCATGATCAAATGAAAGGGATAAAGTGAAAAGGTTTGATCTAAACTGAAGTGAACAACAACATCATGAAATACCCCAGAATCATAACTGTGAAATATAAATATCCTTTTCAGCTACATAAATTATTTAGTTTTAGTCATAAAAATATACATATATAAAATATTGATATGGTGACTCCCCCAAGTGACTCTTAATGCAAGTTTCAGCAACATCCTGGAATAGTGTGAACCTCTGGTCATTATAAAGTAACCCAACTTTTAAATGATCTAAAGTGTGAATCTGTAGAGTTGTACTAAAAACAATCTGACCAGAGAGTCTGACCTTTATGAGGCTTTGTGAGGCTTTGTGAGGCTTTATGAGGCTTTATGAGGCTTTGTGAGGCTTTATGAGGCTTTATGAAGCTTTGTGAGGCTTTGTGAGGCTTTGTGAGGCTTTATGAGGCTTTATGAAGCTTTGTGAGGCTTTATGAAGCTTTGTGAGGCTTTATGAAGCTTTGTGAGGCTTTATGAGGCTTTATGAAGCTTTGTGAGGCTTTATGAGGCTTTATGAAGCTTTGTGAGGCTTTATGAAGCTTTGTGAGGCTTTATGAAGCTTTGTGAGGCTTTATGAAGCTTTATGAGGCTTTGTGAGGCTTTATGAAGCTTTGTGAGGCTTTATGAAGCTTTGTGAGGCTTTATGAAGCTTTGTGAGGCTTTATGAGGCTTTGTGAGGCTTTATGAAGCTTTGTGAGGCTTTATGAAGCTTTGTGAGGCTTTGTGAGGCTTTATGAAGCTTTGTGAGGCTTTATGAGGCTTTATGAGGCTTTGTGAGGCTTTATGAAGCTTTGTGAGGCTTTATGAGGCTTTATGAAGCTTTGTGAGGCTTTATGAGGCTTTATGAAGCTTTGTGAGGCTTTATGAAGCTTTGTGAGGCTTTATGAAGCTTTATGAGGCTTTATGAGGCTTTGTGAGGCTTTATGAAGCTTTGTGAGGCTTTATGAGGCTTTATGAAGCTTTGTGAGGCTTTATGAAGCTTTGTGAGGCTTTATGAAGCTTTGTGAGGCTTTATGAGGCTTTGTGAGGCTTTATGAAGCTTTATGAAGCTTTGTGAGGCTTTATGAAGCTTTGTGAGGCTTTATGAGGCTTTATGAAGCTTTGTGAGGCTTTATGAGGCTTTATGAAGCTTTGTGAGGCTTTATGAAGCTTTGTGAGGCTTTATGAAGCTTTGTGAGGCTTTATGAGGCTTTGTGAGGCTTTATGAAGCTTTGTGAGGCTTTATGAGGCTTTATGAAGCTTTGTGAGGCTTTATGAAGCTTTGTGAGGCTTTGTGAGGCTTTATGAAGCTTTGTGAGGCTTTATGAGGCTTTGTGAGGCTTTATGAGGCTTTGTGAGGCTTTATGAAGCTTTATGAGGCTTTGTGAGGCTTTATGAAGCTTTGTGAGGCTTTATGAAGCTTTGTGAGGCTTTATGAGGCTTTGTGAGGCTTTATGAAGCTTTGTGAGGCTTTATGAAGCTTTGTGAGGCTTTGTGAGGCTTTATGAAGCTTTGTGAGGCTTTATGAAGCTTTGTGAAATCAAGTCCAAAACCAAAATGAATTGGGAAGGAATTTTCAGATCCTGGCATTACAACATATCCCACCTGCGCTAGCTCATTAGCCAGCTAACATGGCTAATGACTGAAGCTACATTCACACGGCACGTCTAAATGCTCAATTCTGATTTTCTTTGCATACTTGTTCATGTTGCCAATTAACCCTGACCACAATGAGTCATTTTACATCCACAGAGCAACGCTCTATTTATGAAAGGAGTTATGGATGGAGAGTTTTACAGTTTTCAGTATGTTTGGATTTTGTTACTGGGAGGAAACCCTAACATCAAAGATCAAATCACAAAAGAAGTTAATAAAAACAGAAATATGATTGGAAAAACTAATTGTAACATGATGTGCTTTACTGACATTAATCTTTCATAAATTTATAATCATAATTTTGAGTAAGTGTTAACATCCTGATTTACCACATCTGGCTTTTTCTGGCACAGAATTATGATGAATGTCTCAAATCAATAACAAAAAAGGAAGAATAAAGAAAAACAATGTCATGTCCTTTCAGATTGCAGATGCTTCAAAAACTACTCCAAACACATTGTGGAAGTGGCACAGGTTGAATTTTTTGGGGCCTGCTCTACTGTGGCCAAAATGTTGGATGTGGATTATATGTTTCCCTGCTGTGTGAATGAAACCCAATTACTTGACTACTGCCACACAAACTCACACCTACAAGTGTCACAACCCCAGTGAACTGAGAGTGTTCCTGTGTGTCTACACACCAAGCCTCTGCATGCAGGCGCGCAGACGGTTCTCCAGGTCCATGACCCGGCTGTGGACCTCCTGGTAGTCCAGTCCTCCCAGTTGTTCCTGCAGTGATCCCAGCAACTCCGTCACATTGGCTGCTTCCTCTTTAAACTGTCGGACCAGCAGAGCGTCTGCCTTGTAGGCTTCCAGAACCGGGATGAGAGGACGCAGCTCCTCCATCTTGGCTTTAATGGACTGAGATAGAAAATAAAAGGAACTTTTAAAAGTATTTTTTGATCAAATTAGTTGCATAAGAACGCTGTGGCAATGGACCTATATGGCACTCATTACTTATGACAGAGATCGATTGATCAATGGAAGGATCATCAGAAGAAGTCACGTTGCATCACAGTCATGTCACCTTCACATGATTTTTCTATGTCAATCATTTACAATCAGGCTCATAAAATGATGTCTGAGTCACTGATCTGCAGCCAGTGCAGATCGTTTCCCACTTTGCAGCGTCTTCTGTTGTCAAAGGTTTTATTTTTAGCGCTCCGTCTCTGCATGTCTCACTGTATCAACCTGCTGCATTTTTCATTTCTCATCGGACTTCATGGGTGCAGCTACATCTTCATTTTTTCTCTGACTGTAACCAAAATAGGAAGAAATCATTTTACTGGATTTCTCCTTTACACGTTAAATTTAAATTCCAGTTTTGATATATAAAAACATAAATTTTACAAAAATCCTATTCTGCTGCCCTCACCGATAGTTTGTCTTAGAGAGACTCGGCATATCTCTGAGAGCTGACCATATTACTGTGAATAAATAATGGAAGTTAGACATTTTGGAGTCATTTTCTCTCATCGTTTATTGACTCGCCTGTATTTAATCCTTATGGGTGATTAAGGGACATTTCATTTACTAACATTCATTTTGTCACTGTCATAAAGTTGTAGTACACTGACTGACAACATGCTGGCTAATATAGCCAAACATATATAGGCACCGCATACATGCCTATAGAGAGAATAAGACTATTGAAGAATTCCTGGAGGTCAGGATTAGGGTCAGCGTGTGCTGCTCCTCCCTCTCTGGTCGTCCCGGCAGAATGATCATGTCTGATTCAGATGATTGATTTAGAACGTTCAGTGAAGTTCTGGTAAAAACCTTTGCATTTGCATCTAATGTTTAAAAGCAGGAACAGGCAAAATCCTGCAGTGAGCCACAAGTTCAGATCAGCTTGATGTGACTGAATTTCTCAAAATGCTAACATTTCATTTGACGACACAAGCCATTGATTAATTGTTGTGATTTCAAACTTAAAGCCTCTTCACTTGTTAGTCATTGACAAGCTGGTGTGTTGGTACCTTGTACTGCTTGGCAATGTTGCTCTCATGTCCATCCTCAACTTGTTTGAATTTGTTTTCAAGACTTTTCAGCTGCACCTCCATCCTCTCAACAATCTGCATGTCCCTCTGCGTCCGTTGGTCCAGAACCTCGATAGACTGACTCATGTTTTGAACCTGCATAGCATAAAATCAATACATGGTAACCTGCATCATTCGCTGTATTGTTCTGAAATGTCAGAAGTAAATGGATTAAGAGAAGCCATAGATGAGTGCTAAGAGAAGCTGAAGAGGTAAAACCAAACAGAGTTCAGAGAGAACCAGTTACGGCCTTAAAGAGAGTCAGGTGTCTGTTACCGGGAAAACTCATCCTGATTGATCAATCAGCAGGAGGCCACATCCTGCACAGAGGAAGAAGGAAAAACCCTCCTAACAGATTCATCATCATGGCGCCTTGGCCTGGAAATGCAGAGCAACCACTGTGAACTTGAAAAGAGTTTTCCCATACTCACATTTTAAAAATGGTGAAAATGTACTTGCTCATTTATTCCATGTTGAAGCTTGAAAACTTCAGTCGCTCAAGTGGATCTCTGGTAAAATCATGATTTTTTTCTTTGTATTTATGATGAACTTTAAAAAACCAAAGTGCTGTACAGGTACACTAAAGTGCAAAAGTAAAACAATAAGGTTAAAAGGAAAATCAAAGAAGTCGGTAAACAAATGCTGGCCTAATGATGGCGCTCTCTCAAGATGGCGCCCCCAAGAGTTTTAGAAGAGAAGATCAGACCATGCAGACGATAGAGACCGAACTGGGACTGGAGAAGCTCCTGGGAACCATCAAAAGATTTGGGTCAACAGAGTTAGGAGTACGCAGGATCTGTCGCTCGAAAAGTTCAGCAAGATAAAGAGGAGCCAGATCATTGAGGCATTTAAAAAGTAAAACTAAAATATTAAAACCCGTTCTAAAAGGAACCAAAATCAGGTTGATGTGTTCATACTGTCTTGCCTCAAAGATGCAGAATGGTAGATGATGGCACTTTGAACAATTATGGACCAGCGGCTAAAGAGTGACACGTGCCTCAACGCGGCCGTCACAGGGTTGAGTCCCGGCTTGTTGACCTTTGCCACATGTCTTCCGTGTCTCACAGCCCACTTTCCTGTCTGATCACTAGTAAATATACAGGCCACTACAGCCACAGACAAACTAAAACAAAAAAGAGTCATGGAAAGGAGTCTGGAGCGTGTCAGCTCATTCACAGTTTCTATGTACGGATGCAGTTTCATCCACATTCAGAAAAGAAAAAAAGCATAAAAACTGAGATGAATTACATGAAACAAATTAAACTGCCATCATCAGAAGCAGCATAGATTTTTGTCTAACTTGTATCTTTCTGCTTGGAAACCCTTCAGTAAATCCACTGAGTCCAGTGACTGAATTTATTTCAATTTCCATATTGAAGAAGATTCTGTGATTTGGGTTTTAATGATTTTAGTCCCAAACATTCAATATTACATCATAGAAGATGCAAATTTATTTATCACATGGGAAATCCAGGAATCCCATAGCATCCATAAAGATTATACATAAAACGATCAAGTGATGAAAATCTGTGTATGATGATCACAGTGTCCTGTTCAGTGACTCCATGGGAACAAACACACTGAATCTTGTCGCATGGAGTAGAAGGACCATTGTTAGCAGCGAGCTAATAATCCAACATCTGCTACAGACAGCAATACTATGAGCAGCTGATTTGAGTTCTAACAGTGAGGAAGCGTCATTTTCATTGGGAGAGGTTTTACCTTCTCCAGCAGTTGTCTGAGTTGTTTGGTTTGAGCGTCTCTGGAGCACACCGTCTGCTGTGGAGCCACCACCGTGCACACACATCTTCCTTCGGAGTCCTGAGCAGAGCTGTAGACCTGCCATCCCTCCTCCGGGGGCGAAGGACCCGCCTGAACAAAACCACAGGGAATCTGGGAATTCTGCCTCCATCTGCTGCAAGCGACATGTCATTTCCCTTTTCCATGAACAAAATTCAGACTGAAACTGGTACATGAGACTGTTGAGTTGAATAAACTTAAACTGAGGAGGATGTGACACGTCAGCAATGGGATTTCCTCCAACAACCCGCTGGCAGACCATCTCAGACAGAAGCCAGGAAAGTTCAGAGCAGGAAGAGAAGAAGAACCGACAGATGGGAACATTGACAGGGGTGCTGTGGTGGTGCAGGGGTTGGACACGGTCCACATGGGGAGGCCTTGGTCCTCTGTGCAGCAGTCACAGGTTCGAGTCCCGGCCTGGTGGACTTCCTTCTCCCGCTTTGCCTACTTTCCTGTCCTAGCATTTTTAAATAAAGGTCACTAAAGATGGTAACATTGACATCTTCCGGAGCAGCAAAACCAGCAGAAATCCAACAAACTGGAAGAACCGCAGGAAACATGTGGTCACACCATCAATGCAAAGGTTCAGAGGTCGACATGCAGCTCCAGAACCCCCTGAGCTACCAGTGGGGTAACCCCCTAAGAATAGATCTAGTCTTTCATCATTGTATTTTTTAATATTATGTAGAACACATTTGCTAAAAATAATGCTCCATTTTTTTACAGTCTAAATAACAAAATAACTTCAACTATATTAAAGCATAAGACGACGCCACACAGATTTTGGACGGCATCCAGGAAAGAGACATGCCACTGTGGTCTGCAACCGTTGTTCATGTACCTTAGGCGACCTTCACTCAGCAAGACCCAAATCGGCTTTACTGCCCAAATTCAACCCAGATCCAATTTGAATGGCTGATTCCAATCTTTTCACCCCAATAAAATCTGATCGGTTCCTCTTCCATGCAAGGAATTAAACTGGATTTGAACGTTCTCAAACGTCTCCAGGATGAACGACATGCGTCAAAACTCTGCAGCAGAAGAATCCAAACAGAATCTAAACGTCTGAAAATGATCATAATGAAGTAATGAAAGCAATCTGAGTCAGTGAACGGGTCACATCCCAACCACACCAGTTCTGGTTGGAGTCTACAACCAAATAGAACCAGGGTAAGAACCGGATCAGAAGCTGCAGTCAAAGCTGCACTGAAGGGTGTAACTGCTAGCTGTTAGCTTTCTACCAGCTTCCTTCATCTGCTGACCGTGCTGTCGCTCTCAAGCACTTTGAAATCCATCCGAGACGGCGGCCATCTTTACTGCTACAAACAGAGCAACGCTGGATGGCGGCCATCTTTACTGCTACAAACAGAGCAACGCTGGATGGCGGCCATCTTTACTGCTACAAACAGAGCAACGCTGGATGGCGGCCATCTTTACTGCTACAAACAGAGCAACGCTGGATGGCGGCCATCTTTACTGACATCATCAGAGCGCAGGAGCCAGCTGATCATGTTGCTCATCTATCTGAAATTTCATCGTACATGAAAACCTGATAGGTGAGCCTCAGAATATCATCAACATCCGCAGAATTGTAATTTCATTTGAAATTATTTATTGAACCAGGAAAATGCTTAGAAGTTTCTGGACTTTCTGAAATGTGCTGCCCTCTACTGGCTGGATTGTTGAATTGAGTGAAATGGATCAGAGAATATATTTGATCAGAAGAATCATTAATCAAACAAACTATGTCTAACAGAGAAATATCTCTGACAACTACAAACAAGAACAATGTCATGAAAGAGCAGAAAGAAAAGCAAACAGCAGAACATGCAGAAAAACATTTCAGTTCTGAATTTGAGTTACCAGAGAGAAGCGAGAGCCAATCAGCAGCAGCTGCAGGAAAACATTCAGCAGATTCTCCTCAGACCCCATCACTGCCTCCCAAAAACATCCAGCACCGACAATCAGCACCGATCCGCCCAGAGAGCCGGCTCTTTGCTCACCAGTTCACCAGTTCACCAGGAGCTTCGATGATGCAACAGCTAAAAGCAGCCGAGACAAAGCAGAAACTCCAGATCAGAGGGGGAGGGGCTAACAGACAGATCTGAGGAAGAGGAGGAAGAGGAAGATGAGCTGCCTCTCTGGTTCTTCTTCTTCTTCTTCTTGAGTTTTTGGCGGTTGGCAACAAACTTCTAGTAGCATTACCGCCACCTACTGGTATGGAGTGTGGTTCATATTGGTCTAACTCTCTCTCTCTCTCTCTCTCTCTCTCTCTATATATATATATATATATATATAAACTTCTACAAGGTAAATATATTCTTTCTATACCTATCTATACACACACACACATACATATATATTTATATTCTACTCATCTATATCATACACATATTGACCAACATACCTACTAAAATCAAATTATATGAAATAACTTTAGTTTTCTTTAAAAATTGAATAACTATTTGTATATATTTGCTCTGCAAATTCTTCCTCAAACTATCTTCTAAATTAATTTTTTCCTTCATACTTTCAAACTCTTTCCTCATGTAACTTCTCTCTCTTTGATATTTATGACATTCTAATATAACATGTTCTATTGTTTCATATTTTCCACCATCCTCACATTTACCAGTTGCATGCTTTTGTATTCTAAAAAGTGTATAGTTAAGTCCTGTGTGCCCAAATCTTATCCTTGTTATCACTCTTTCCTCTTTTCTATTTCTTCTTCTCTTTCTTCTTTCTCCTACCGTCTTCTGAATTTTATAAAACCATCTTCCTGTTATTTCTTCATCCCACCATCAGTTTTTCCTTAACTATACTCTTTCCTTCAGCTTTACTTGTTTTAACTATGATGCTAATAGGGTTTTAAATTTCCCCCTTTGCTATTTTATCTGCCCTCTCATTTCCTTCTATTCCAATATGTGCTGGAACCCAAACAAAATTAACTATCAAACCCATATTTTGTATTTTAAATAATGTATGAAATATTTCTAATAAAATGTCCATTCTACTATCTGATTGCTTATTTTTAATACTTAATAATGCAGAGCTTGAATCTGAACAAATTATTGTTTTTAATGGTTTTATTTCTTCTGCCCATTGTAAAGATATTAATATTGCCATCATTTCTTCTGTGTACACTGATAATCCGCCTGTAATTCGTTTTCCTATTTTTATATTGAATTCTGGTTCTACAAAAGCTATTCCTACTTTTCCAGTTATTTTTGATGCATCTGTATAGATTTGAATATAATGATAATAATTGTTTAAATGTACCTGTACTGAACTACTATCAATGATGAAAGATTTATCCTGTTTCTTTTCCATTATTGTCATATCTACTGTTGCCTCTGGTAGAATCCATGATGTTGGTCTAATTTCCAAACTACTCATGTTAAAATCTTTTATTTTATTTTCAATTGTCCATCCAACACTCCCCGTTTCTTTCGTTTCTTTTTCCCAACATGGTTTTAAAATTTTCCTAGTTGGATGATCCAAATTATTGCTTTGTAAATTTAACCAGTAATTTATTTCCAATCTTATTCTTCTTAAATCTAACGGCATTTCTCTCATCTCTACTTCTATTGCTGCTCTTGGTGTGATTTTAAATGCTCCTGTACATAATCTTAATGCCTGATGTTGTATTACATCTAATTTAACCAAATGTGCTTTAGCTGCCGAACCGTAAACAATACAACCAAAATCTATGTTAGCTCTTATCATACCTACTGTATATAAATCTGTTATAAGGATTTATCCGCTCCCCAGTCACTGCCAGACAAACATCTCAAAATATTGAAGATTTTCTTACATTTATCTACAACTTTTTGAATATGTACATTCCATTTTAGTTTTTCATCAAACCATAACCCTAAAAATTTCATACACTTTGCTCTAATTTTAATTTTACTTTCTTGTTTATTCTTTTCCAAGTAAATATCATTACTTTCGTTTTTTCTACTGAAAACATAAATCCTCATTGCAATGCCCATCTCTCTATTTCAATAATGACATCTTGTCATTTTTTAACAATGAAACCTAAATTTTTCCCTCTTTTCCAAACCGCTCCATCATCCGCGAAAAGTGAACATCCCATTTCTTTTATTAATACCTTTAAAAATATCATTTATCATAATTGAGAACAATAACGGATTTAATATTCTCCCGTGTGGAGTTTCATTTTCTACTGTATAAACTCCTGATATTGATTCTAACTTGTATTTTTCTATTTATTAAAAAGTCTTTAATCCATTGAAATATCTTTCCTCTAATGCCCAACAAATACACTCCTGATCAGAATCTTAAGACCAGTCAAAAAATTGCAAGAATTTGCATTTAGCACTATTCGATCTTAAGAAGGTTCTAAGTAGAGCTTCACAATGTTAAAAGAAGAAATCAACATAAGAGACAAAACTTTTGAGCAGGGAATTAATTGAAAACTGCATTTATACTCAAACATGATTTTTTCACCTGATCAAAAGTTTAAGACCATAGCTCAAAAATCCCCCAAAATCCCCCAAAACAGAAATCAAAGTGCCAAAAAAAAAAGGACTCAGTAATGAGTAGCTCCACCATTCTTGTTGATGACGTCAAACAATCGTTTAGGCATGCTTGATGCCAGTGTTTCCAGGAGGCTAGTGGGAACATTGCTCCAAGTGTTGAAGATGGATTCACGAAGGGCATCCACTGTCTGGAACTGATGTCCATTTTCGTAAACTTCCCTTGCCGTCCATCCCCAAATGTTCTCAATTGGGTTTAGATCCGGGGAACATGCAGGATGGTCCAAAAGAGTGATGTTATTCTCTTGGAAGAACTGCTTTGTCAGGCGGGCGTTGTGAACTGCAGCATTGTCTTGTTGAAAAACCCAATCATTACCACACAGACGAGGGTCCTCAGTCATGAGGGATGCCTGCTGCAACATCTCCACATAGCCAGCTGCTGTTTGACGCCCCTGCACAACCTGAAGCTCCATTGTTCCATTGAAGGAAAACGCACCCCAAATCATGATGGCGCCCCCACCACTGTGCCGTGTAGACAACATCTCAGGTGGGATCTCTCTGTCATGCCAGTAACGTTGGAAGCCATCAGGACCATCAAGGTTAAACTTTTTCTCATCAGAGAAGACAACTTTCTTCCACCTTTCAATGTCCCATGTTTGGTACAGCCTTGCAAAGTCCAAACGGCCAATTCTGTGGCGTTGAAGAAGACGTGGCCTTTGAAGACGTTTTTTGTTTCTGAAGCCCTTCCCTTGCAGATGCCGTCTGATGGTTATCGGGCTGCAGTCGGCACCAGTAATGGCTTTAATTTGGGTAGAGGATCGTCCCTTATCTTGACGGACAGCCAATCGGATCCTGCGGCTCAGAGCTGGTGAAATTTTTTTGGGTCTACCGCTTGACTTTTTTGTTCCATAACCCTCAGGTTAGTACATAAGTTAACTTTTAGGTTAAGATAAACTTAGATACAAATCCAAACTGGGACAGCTGGTGACTCTCTGAACTTACATAAATTCCTAATCAGAAAGCAGTCTTATACTCCCTAAGGAACATTTCAGACAGGGAGTGTATTGGCTATCAGGGCAATAAATTCTTTACTCAGGGTTGAATAGTTCAGGCAAACATTATAAACTATAGAAGTCTGTTACAACATATAATCAAACATATTGGTATATTTCTTTAAGCATTAAAAAGCATGTTTTTAATTAGTTAGTTTTAGATTCAACTTATAGTCATTATTTAGCATTACATTTTGTACAAGCTTGGTTAAAAAATACAAACTACTTTCTTGTGGAATCATTTGAGGCAGAAAACTAAAACAGACAGAGGTCGTAAATTTAGCTCAGGGAGAGTTGCAGGAGACGCCTGGTACGGCAGAGACCCAGTTTGACAATCCATAGATCTGCCTTTGGGCTCTTTAGCAGGAGGTAATAAAATGAACATTAAGACAGCCCACACAAAGCAAAACACACCTCCTAATGCATATATTTAAATGAGGAGAATACACATTATTATAAAATGGTTTGTTTCACAGCAGAAGTTCAAATCTCTTTGTGCTGAGTGAGAGTTTCCCGGAGGATGCATCTTCTGTAATTTTTTCCCTTTTTACTCAGTTAATTGTTTCTGTTTTGTCATGTCTTGGACTTTTGATGATCTAGGTGAGATGATTATTGTAAAGTTCTTCTTGCATTGATTTTCTCTGGATAAAACTCTGAATATCTGAAGTCTGACGTCGTATGATTGCTCTTTCTCCCTGGACACGTATACAGACACAAGAACCTAGGACAGAGAATTAATTAAAGAGCTAAATCAAGTTAATCCTCTTTTTTAATTCTTAACACTACCTACCTACTAATACCCTACTACCTATCTCCATTTCCAACTGAACCATTCATGTACCAGTTTATGCTCAATCCGCCTTTTCCAATTTCGATATGTTATTTGTTTTCTCCCCAATCGACTCCTTCGCCTTTCCGGTTCTTTCAGATTTTTTCTCTTAAATGTGAATTTTTGAACTTTTTCAATGATATCTAGAATTAAAATAATAAAATTCATAAAACAAATAAAGATGGAAAGTTTAGTGATCAATTGGCTTTGATTGATTATCTCCAGATTATTGATCATTTAGAGAAAACTATCAGGAAGTTAAAATCCTTCAGCAAAGCAGATTCTGCTGTTCAGGTTCCCTGATGATCCAGATTATAATCTCTATAATCAGATCCCTCAGAGACCTGATCGGTTCTGATCGGTCCAGAGGTTCCAGCAGAACAGTCTGGTACCACAGTGCTGGTTCTGCTGGTAGAATGGGAGGAACCTTCAGTCCCAGTCTGCTGTATTCAGTCCATTTCTATAGAATTGAGTCATAATTAATGTCGCCTCCAGAATCTTTGCTGGCAAAACGATGAATGTTCTGAACTTGTTCAGCACTTTATCAAGTCCAGAGGACTCCAAAGTGAGCTACTGGTGAGCTACTGGCTGGAAGCCACGGCGCCGTGGGGCAGTCTTAAAAAAATTATTTTCAATCCAATCATGCAGATATCAAAATTGATCCCAGTTATCAATTAGAACATAAAGATTAATTAATTATTCAAAATAGATTTAAGAAGTTTTTATCTAAGGAAACAGCAGCACCACTCCTGAACAGTAGGGGGCGACAGTGGACAGGAAAAACTCCACTTTAACAGGAAGAAACCAGAATCAGAATAAATGGGCGGTTTGAGAAAACTGAGTAGATACACTGATGATTATTTTTGATGTTCATAAAAGTAAAAAGTTAAAATCAGAAGACAGAGTGATGAGGTGGTGGCAGCATCATGCCAGTTCAGCTGGAAGGAAAGTTTTAATCCTCTGTTTTCAGTAATCTGGAACTTTCTACATTTTGATGACCCTTTGATGGCCCCCCTTACCTCCCCCTGACCTCCCACTCGCCCCCTGTTGGGCCCCCTGACACCCACAGCAGGCCAGGTGGCTGAAGTGCCTTGCCCAAGAACACAATGAAACCAGCAGCACAGCTGGCGAACTCCTCCCACCACCATTGACTTCAATCGTTCTCACTTCCTGTTCAGGTTTTCTCCCATTCACTCAGATTGCCTCTGGTACATTTTCCACCAGCCAATCGGGAAACAGAAAGAGACAATGCTAATGATGGTGCGGTTATTCTGTGGTGCTTTATAATCAGGAAGTGAAGGAAGCCATGTGTTGGATCAATTCTTCTCTCTTGACAGTGGAAAATGGTGGCTGTGAAGAAGTTTGATTAGTATTAAATGATGTTCCTTTATGTGTCATATGAATGTAATGTTTTTTGAATCACAGTCAAGGTGTTTTTCTGTGCAGTTGGAAACGGTGAACAAACTAATGAACCAAGATGTGTCTACTGAAGTAAGTTTCCAGAGTTGCTGAACTTCCCCAGATAGTTATTTGGGAACTGGCTGTTTTTCCCGTGGCCTTCCCTGCATGGAGATAGAGTGTTTAGTTTTCACATTACAGTGAATGAACATACAAGGTTTCGTCTATTTTGCTTTGTTTCTTTTGTTTGGTCTTAGAAGATTGAGTCTCCGCCTCGGTAGTAAGGAGAGATGAATAAAGTAACTATGCAACTCTGAGTTCCTCAGAGCGGATCCTAATTTGTGCCTAATGCAGTGTATGTTTGCTCTTCTTCTGCAGATGTATTAAAGATTGTTTTTGCTCCCTGACTTTTGTCTGGACCTCAGTCTCTGAATTGTGCACTTCACATGGCTTACAGCACAGATACCTTCCAGTTAGCAACTCGGCATCAAGCTACCTGCACTACAAATGTCACAATCTAAAACATCAACAGAGGCCACGCCCACAGGAAGTAATCAGTTCTACACTTTCTTCATACAAGCGGTCTGGGCTTCCTGTTGAGAACCAGAGTTTGGTTCCTCTAAAGAAGACGGATTATCCCGGCAGCCATCTTGTTAGTCGTTGCTTCCATCCTCAGAGCTGCTTGGTCTGTTTCAGGATTCAGCTTTAAATAAGTCCAAAGCCAGTTCATGATAGGATGAAGATCTCTGATTGGAAATAATATTTTAAATTATTTTGCTGCAGAGAAACACTTGAACTGTTTGAAACCAACATTTTCACTGCAGCTTCTCTGACTTCAGGACAAAGCGAGCTAAAACTCCGGCAGCAGGAGAAGAGGAGCAGAGATCGCCTTTAAATAAATCATGTTCCTCTACGGGTTGTCATGGAAACAGTATCTCCATCTGCAGCAGGCGCAGCATGGGAGTGTGCGTCAGATGGTTGTCAGCAAGATTCACACTCTGAGTGTGTTGGACAGAGACCAGCAATTCTGCCAGAGAAGAAGAAACAAGCTGTTCCCCATAAAATGAAACTAAAATTAGTTCATATCACATGTTTTATGACCAACTGATGAAAAACGTCTTTAGTCTCCATTACAAACATTTTGTCCTGGAACAGTAAACAGCATAAAATCAATGTTTTCATCTTTGTCGTTAGTTGTTTTCGAGAGAATCTGAACTAATTCCTGCTTTAAAGCTCCAGATGAAAAATACATGTTTATGTTTCATAAACATTTGAATGTCATTGTATAAAACAATTAGCTTGTTTTAAATTGCTGGTGTCTCATGTTCACATGCTTCCATGTAAAACATCTTTTGATAACATTTGACGCCCCCACACCGCTGAGTGATTTTGAAGTCTGCATATGAAACGCTGTAGGTAGACAGAATATGGCGTTGATCCAGAATGGCTGACTTCATGTTAGGTAGGGACAGAGGCTCCAAGACACTTTTGTAGATTTTTCTAAGATACAGACATGTAACAAATTTTATGATTGTGTTTCAAAGAATTTCAAATTAGGCCACGCCCACCAAAAATTGGACTGCATTCCGGTTGGGGGTGGACAGCGATCCATCCTAATAGGTGCAGCTCAGCTGAAACATGGTAGTTAGAACCAAACATATCAGAATGGCGTTGATAAGAACAGGCGTCTCAGAAAACATTTTCCAGAATGTAACAGTACAACTGCAGGACTCAGAAGACACAGCAGATGGCAGCATAAATGCCTTTCCATTAACTACCATCGAGGAAATGACTGTTTCATATTTCAACAAGCACCATCTGTGACTTGGCTGCCATGGCCACACCCACCAATGAAAACTCTTAGCGCTTTAAAGCAAGTGAGACCAGCTTGTTTTCTGTCATCTCATACAAGATCACCTTGATTAGGTCAAGGGGGTCACTTCCTGTTCTGAGGAGGCGGGGCTTAGGCAGTGCCAATTGACCTTTTTATGTTAAAAGTTATAACATTTTGTTGGCTTTGTCGAGTACGCCAAGTTTGCCACGCCCCTAACACATAAATACAAGAAGTCCATTTTTTGATAACTTTTGAAGCCCGGCCTGAATCCTAACCAAAAATGAAGCAGATAGGTCAAAATCCCTAGGAGTTTTTTGGAATTTGTAAAAAATTGCAAAATTTTCCCTTTGACCCAAAATGGTCGCCTCCCTGTGCATTTTAGGGCAACATCAACTGGACTTTTTTTCTTGATTTGAGGGATGTCCTGAGCTTCAGATCTCTACAACCTAAGGTTCGTCTTATCTCACGCTGTGGAGCAGTTTGGCCCCCCGCTTGTGATTTAACTGAAATCTGAATATTTCTGGCACGGGGCAATTTTGGTGAAAGTTTGTTTATTTTTTAAAATATGTTAAGGTGTACAGAAATATTAAGAGATCTTGTGTTGAAGGCTTTTGTTACACAACACGAGAAAAGCATCAATTATTCAGGCTTGAAGAATAAGACAGATTTTAAAAATGGATAAAAGAAGTAAGCCTCAGGATGACACGGCAGTGAGCTTTGAACAATGCTGACATCTGCTGGTTGAACTGGAGTAATGCGCACAAAACTTTCAGAGAGCATGGAGTCATTTATTGCTGGAGGCTCTGCATTGGTGTCCGTAGAGATACACGTGCTGCAGGTGGTATCTCTTGTTCTGGGTTTCCATGGGATGCATGACCCGGCTCCGGTTCACTGCCGTGTTGAAGCCCTGATCGCGTTTCATCCCGAAACGCAGGTAGTGTTCTGAGAAGCGGTGAGACATCACTTTGAAACCAGTCTGAAACAGGAAGAAGTGGGTCCATCTGTCATTCTTCTCCCCTAAATCTATAAATCAAAAGCTTCAGATCAACTAATGAAATGCTGAACTCGTCTCACTTGCATCTCATGAACTGTTGGTTTCTTGCTGCCGTATGTTTGGTTCGAGGTCCGATATAAAGGATGACTCTTCCTCACCCTGAGAACCAAACATCATTTTCATCAGGATGAAGGTAACAGGCTTCAGTAATGGAGCATCGACTGACTGAGCACAGCTCTAATCGGCACCGAACCAAAGTACAAGCTGAGACAACAGCAGAGCAGTCTGTCCTTAATGTGGGCTCACAGTACTACAACCACTACTACTATTACTACTACTACTACTATTACTACTACTACTACTATTATTACTACTATTACTACTACTACTATTACTACTACCACCACTACTACTATTACTACTACTACTATTATTACTACTATTACTACTACTATTACTACTACTATTATTACTACTATTACTACTACTACTACTATTATTACCACTATTACTACTACTACTACTACTACTACTATTACCACTATTACTACTACTATTACTACTACTACCACCACTACTACTATTATTATTACTACTACTATTACTACTACTATTATTATTATTACTACTATTACTACTATTACTACTACTATTACTACTACTACCACCACTACAA
>NW_026562389.1:13045000-13080000 GCF_027474105.1 Poeciliopsis prolifica | reverse complement strand
ACAAAGGTGTTACCATGGAGACAGCAGGGACAGCCCCACCCCCTTCTGCTGGGATTTCCTTATAAGGAGGGAAGAATTTTTTTTTCCTGCAGATCATCTTCAGTCCGAAATTACACAACAAATGCAAGAAAATATGGGTCAGAACCTCCAAACCTCCAGAACCACCAGAACCAAGACACATTAAGCCCGTCCACCCCGTGTGAGAGTCAGAGAGAGAGACAGAGAGAGAAAGAGAGAGAGACAGAGAGAGAGACAGACAGAGAGAGGGACAGAGAGAGAGACAGAGAGAGGGACAGAGAGACAGAGAGAGAGAGACAGAGAGCTCAGGCCTCTGTCTCTCTCTCTCTCTATATATATATATATATAGTTCATTCACTTCATCAAAGTGAACATCAGGAACATCAAGCAGCAAAATGTTGGTGCAGTTCATTTCGCCTCTGAGTTGCCATTTTCAACATCCAAAATGGCTGACTGTTCGCTGTTTAGGCCTTTACTGCCAAAGACTACAACAACAGATAGTTTTTAAATCTGCAGCATCGGTGCCTTTGCTTTTCAGTTTTTGCTGGAGATACTTGGCTGTTTTAATGTGTTTAGTGATGACTTGTTGAATTCAGAGCAAACTTTTAGGGAACATGTTCAGTGACACAGAAATGATTTAAATGCTTTACACTTAAAACGGATGTTTTTGTGACAGACAGTTTGCTCTTTAAACCCGGGGAGCCCAAACCGTCCGGCACCAACATCCAGTTGTTCTCCCAGCAGCTGCTGAGATCCGCCTCATGACACCAAGACTTAGAAACTGGAAATGAAACCATGTTGATCATTTCTATACAAATATCCATCAGTTCTATCAGAAATGATTAAATGATAGAAAACCTGATGCAGGGACCAGGTTACTGGTTTCAGTAGGTTACTGGTTTCAACAGGTTACTGGTTTCAGTAGGTTACTGGTTTCAACAGGTTACTGGTTTCAGCAGGTTACTGGTTTCAGTAGGTTACTGGTTTCAGTAGGTTACTGGTTTCAACAGGTTACTGGTTTCAGCAGGTTACTGGTTTCAGTAGGTTACTGGTTTCAGTAGGTTACTGGTTTCAGGAGGTTACTGGTTTCAGTAGGTTACTGGTTTCAGTAGGTTACTGGTTTCAACAGGTTACTGGTTTCAGCAGGTTACTGGTTTCAGTAGGTTACTGGTTTCAGTAGGTTACTGGTTTCAACAGGTTACTGGTTTCAGTAGGTTACTGGTTTCAACAGGTTACTGGTTTCAGCAGGTTACTGGTTTCAGTAGGTTACTGGTTTCAGTAGGTTACTGGTTTAAGTAGGTTACTGGTTTCAGTAGGTTACTGGTTTCAACAGGTTACTGGTTTCAGCAGGTTACTGGTTTCAGTAGGTTACTGGTTTCAGTAGGTTACTGGTTTCAATAGGTTACTGGTTTAAGTAGGTTACTGGTTTCAGTAGGTTACTGGTTTCAACAGGTTACTGGTTTCAGCAGGTTACTGGTTTCAGTAGGTTACTGGTTTCAGTAGGTTACTGGTTTCAACAGGTTACTGGTTTCAGCAGGTTACTGGTTTCAATAGGTTACTGGTTTCAGCAGGTTACTGGTTTTAGTAGGTTACTGGTTTCAACAGGTTACTGGTTTCAGTAGGTTACTGGTTTCAGTAGGCTACTGGTTTCAGTAGGTTACTGGTTTCAACAGGTTACTGGTTTCAACAGGTTACTGGTTTCAGCAGGTTACTGGTTTCAATAGGTTACTGGTTTCAGCAGGTTACTGGTTTTAGTAGGTTACTGGTTTCAGTAGGTTACTGGTTTCAGCAGGTTACTGGTTTCAACAGGTTACTGGTTTCAGCAGGTTGCTGGTTTCAACAGGTTACTGGTTTCAGTAGGTTACTGGTTTCAGTAGGTTACTGGTTTCAGTAGGTTACTGGTTTCAGTAGGTTACTGGTTTCTCATTCACAAGCTGGTTGCAGTCAGTGATGGTGGATGTGAACTTTGACCTCAATATGCTCAATACGAGCAGAGATTAGGTGAAAACATTCAGTCCGTTACGATATCAGGTTTCCAGGCTTGATATGTATTGATTATTAATGAGCCTCTCATGAACTCAGCGGCGGCTGATTGGCTGCTTTAAACTCCTGATCTGCTGTCAGTCGGTCTTTCTTAACAATAATTACTGATCATATTCATTTTAACATGTTTTGTTGATATTTTATGATTCTTTAATGAAGCTACAAATGTTTAGGATCTTAGTGAATATTTTGATAAGCCTGTCAGAACAGGAAGTTCTGCTCTCAGCTTCCTGTTGGTCTTCAGTTTGTCACCTGCTGCAGAGACTCAAAACTTGATCGACTTATTGATCACCGCTGCTTTAAACTTTGCCATATTTCCAAGATGGCAAAAATATACACATTAAAACATAGTAACATTTATTTAACTGTCTTAAAGATAATTCCCTCTGCGATTTTACAAATTAGAGATATGATTACATTCAGTATTTATCTGTTACCCATAAAACCATCTTTTCTATGCAGCTGAAACTTAGTTTGATATAAAGTGGAGCTAATAACAAAAATCAAGTTAAGGACAAACATACGGCATATTTAAAAAATTAAATCAATGCCTGATGCTACATCTGAAAAATAAAAAATACAACGGTGACCCTGAGGTGCTAACACTTCAACAAATTCAAAAACACAATATTAACAAAACGGAAAGGGTTAGTCCCAGTTGGAGAACTGAGAAATCTGAATGGACTCAAACAGCGTCAGACAGGAAATACGTCATTATATTCAAGTTCATGTGATCCGATTTTCTATTAAATATGTTTAAGGTATTCATAATAATAATAATAATAATAATAATAATATTATAAATTGTTATGACTATAAGCAAAAATGATAAGAAATAGACCCTGATGATATCCAAGAGTTTTTTCTGATCCTCTGTATCCAGGATGATCAATGGTCCATCAATCAATAATCCCAATGAACTTGGTCCAATAATCCAAAGCTAAATTAAATGTCCAACCACAAGGCTGATACAGAAAACCTGACCTAATCAAGGTCATAAATAATAAACTAACCCTAACATTTCAGGGTTAGACTGTTATCCAAAACAATTTATCATTTGTAAATAACATAATTGTTATATTTCATAAAGCATTCCTCGGTAATTATTCAAATTAATTTAAGGTTACAGATTGAGTTAAAATGCACTTTCAAGTTTTATCAAAATTGACATTACAGTCAAACATTATTTCAATAAAAAATTAATTGTTTTGTTGCCCAAATTCAAGCAAGTGAACCAATTCAAGAGTCTTATAGGCCGTCTGTACAATACACAAAAAAGTAACCAAAAGTCTTGTAAAAGGACAAATCTACAAAAATAAAAAGGCTTATTTAACACTATGAGGAAGTTTCATTTATTCGGCCACAAGATGAACAAAATAAGAATGACCTTTTAATGTATACAACAATTTTTAAATCACTACTACAAGGATTTTTAAATTGGCGATCCGCCACCACTTTCCTGCTAAAAAAAAAAAAAAGTAGATAAAAAAAAAACGACTCACCGTCAAGCGGTTGCCAGGAAGATTAAAATATAGTTGTTCGGTTGTATTATTTCGGCTCGATTCAGAAATATTCTTTAGCAATTTCAGAAATGCTCCAAACACAAGCAGCTAGCTTCAGCTAGCCACAGAGGCAGCCGAGTTCACCTCCAACCCGGAACTAAAACAGTGTGCTCTTAGGCTGGCCACCTACGGAAGCCTGGGGGAAATTACTTTGCGTTCCCTCGGAAATATGCTTGCTGCAATATTTGCTGGTCTATTTTGTATGGTCACGAATGTCAATTTAATATTTCAAATATGTATATTTAAAGGGTTAGGGTTAAACTACTGATGGCACTGGGTTAACTGGGGAATGTCATCTGTCCGGGTGTCAAACTCAGCTAGCCACCGTCAAGCGGTTGCCAGGAAGATTAAAATATAGTTGTTCGGTTGTATTATTTCGGCTTTTTTTAAATCACTACTACAAGGATTTTTAAATCCTTGTAGTAGGATTTATATATTTTCCAATATTAGGGTCTAATATTGATCTGCAGCCCTGAGGCTTGAGAGAACAGATTTATTTCCTTTAGAGGAATTTGTTGTTTTTCAGGAAGACGTTGTATCATGATTATTTTCTGGTTATTTATTTCCAAACCTTCAATATTAGAGTTTTTAATTGTAACAGCTGGTAGTTGTGTGACTAAAATAAGTAAGAGGCAGTGAGATCTGATTGTTATGATAATCATGACATCATATGATTATGATGTTAAATATTCATAATCATATTAAGGAAATTATTTCCAAATCCAAAATGTCTCAACGCATCAACAATAAACTGATGCTCCACAGAATCAAAAGCTTTATGGAAATGTAAAAACAACATAAACCATCATGTCTCATGAAGTGACTGGAGTCAATTGTTCTGTTCGTGTTTGATAAGAACCAGACGTTGTGCTTCTTCTTAGATGCTTTTATTAAAGTCGCTCTGATCAAGTTGCACACCGGTGTCTCACTAATGACTGACTACTTCTGTTATCCTATTCTTGACATTTATGCAATCACCTATGTTTGTGACTGCCATCTAGTGGACATAAACAATTCAATCATCACATCCTCCTTTCTTTAAAGTTAGAATGTTACATGAATACTCTCTAAAATTAAACAAACATTGTATGAGACAGATAGCACATAATCACATAGCTATAATAAAATTCACTTAACCTATCTTACTTAGTACTCATTAAAAACATGAATTACAACTTTTACATTTCAACTTTTTTTTTTTTTCTCTTTTTCCCCCCTTTTTTTTTTTACATCATCAGTCTATCAGGTTTCTTTACCACTCTGGTAGATCTTCTTAAGACAGGTTAATACTGTCCATGTCACAATGTGTTTCAGTTGTAGGAATAATCTGAGAGTCCTTACAATCTTCACTCGACTCATCAACATGTTCAAATGGAGTTTTCAACAAACTGCGACAATTTGTCTCAGAATTTGTCCATCTTCAGTTTTCACTTCAAATGAACGTGGAGCTACTTCCTGCAGAATAGTTGCTTTCGTTTTCCATCCCTCATCATCCTGAATCCTTACTGGGTCCTGGTATGACAGTGGGTTAGGGTAGAAGCTTTGCTGATCTGTCATAATATGACTTTTGTTTTACTTTCTGCTTTCGTAACTTACACTCCAACTTTGACGATTTCTTTGCTCTTTGTCCTTTATTGTCATAACTTGGCAAAGTTGTACGAATCTTTCGATTCATCAAAAGTTCAGCAGGTGAATAACCACATTGCAATGGTGATGATCTATAGCTTAATAAAGCTAAATACGGGTCAGAGTTACTATCTGCAGCTTTCTTCAGAAGTTGCTTAAGAATATGAACTCCTTTCTCCGCTTTTCCATTTGATTGTGCATAATGTGGACTTGATGTTACATGCTTAAAATCATATTGTTCTGCAAACCTTTGCCGTTCTTGCTATTAAAACATGGTCCATTATCACTCACTACAACATGTGGAATATTAGCCAACAGAGCCATCTCAGGATAGTTTGAATAGTAATCAATGATCACTAAATAGTCTTTTCCTTTAAGATGAAATAAATCCATTCCAACTTTTAGCCATGGTGATGTTGGAGTGTCAGATATGATCATCGGTTCTTTGCTCTGTTTGTTTCTAAATGTCTGACATGTTTCACATTTACTTATCAGCACCTCAATGTCCTTATTTAGTCCAGGCCAGAAAAAACATTCTAGCTCTTCTTGTACATTTCTCCATGCTGAGGTGACCCTCATGAATCCGCTGTAGAATTTCCTGTCTGAACTCTTGTGGAATCACTATTCTGTTGTTTTTCAGTAACAGTCCATTCACAACACTTAGATCAGCTTTAACATTGAAAAACTGTGAACTATTGGCCATCCTTCATCCATATTCTGTATGACCAACTGTAACTCTGTATCCTTAGCTGTTGCATCAACTATTTGCTGTAACTTTCTATCTGATACAGGCAACACATTGGACACCAAATTCACATGACATTGAATATCCTCTTCAGTTGAACTCACCCTATCATGTGCAGGGTCTCTAGACAGAGCATCAGCAAGAATCAGATGTTTCCTGGAGTGTAGATCAGTGTAGATTCATACCTCTGCATCTTCATCATAAGCCCTGAATCCTGGGTGACATCTCATTCAGATGTTTTTTAATGATGGCAACCAATGGTCGGTGATCAGTTTCAACTACAAAAGATGGTAAACCATATACATAGTTATGAAACCGTTCTAGCCCATAAGCCAGCCCAAGCATTCTTTCTCTATCTGAGCATATCTGCATTCAGCTTTTGTCATGGCTCTGGATGCATAAGCTACTGGCTTCCATTGGTCATTCTCAGCTTGAAGAAGAACTGCTCCAAGTCCATAGTGTTTATGGTAGACTCTTTTCACCAGTCCAAGTTCTTCACAAGATTTATCACCTAAAAGTGATTCTCGATCCTCTTTTACAACAGAGAAGAACACAAGATGTTTTGTTCCTTTAACTGTTACATTCAGCTGACATGTTCCAATGCATTCAATTGATTGTCCATTATAGTCTCTTTAGACCTGACTTGACTTCTTTTATGTGAGGTTTTACTTGCATTTCTTTTATATCAGATATGCTTATGAGATTTGCCTTCGCACCTGTGTCCAATCTGAACTTAATTGTGGTTCCGTTTACTAACAAAGGAATTGTCCATTTATCATCTCTGTCAACACATTGCACTTTTTCTGACTCATTTTCACAATTCACAACACCGACAAAGAATGTGTCACTTAGATCAGTTTCATCTACTAAGTTTACACCATTCCTCTTCTTTTCTTCTTTCCTCTTTTAAAGCATTGCTTTGCAAAATGATTCTGTCCACGGCAATTTAAACACTGCTTACCATAAGCAGGACATTGTCTCACTTTATGCCTTGATCCACAGCGCTTACAGTTGATAATGGCTTCCTCTTGCAGCTGCCTGGTTTGTGCATGTCGTTTCTTGTGGCAGGACACGCTCCCACTGCCGCTGCTCCATCACTGAACTGTGAAGTTGTTCCTGTTGAAAGTTCAGAAAATGTCCTCACTTGCTGCAGAGACAGTTCGCTTGCCCGACACATCTTACAGCTGTTTTCCAGGGTCAGCTCCAGTTCTCTCAGTAGTCTCTCTCTGAGCTTCCCGTCACGTTCAGACGATCTGATCTCTGATCATCGAGTCCTTCAGCAGGCCAAAATTGCATGACTGCGCTTTTACTTTCAGATCCGTCAGAAAGTTATCGAAGGGTTCATGCGGAGTCTGCATCCGGGAACGAAACACGTATCTCTCGTAGCATTCATTCTTCTTCGGTGAACAGTGAGCATCAAATTTACTCAGCACAACGTCCAACTTGTCTTTGTCTTCAGGTTATCAAACACAAATGTGTTGTAGACTTCCAAAGCCTGCACTCCCGCTATGGTCAGCAACATCGCTACCTTTCTTGGCTCCGGCTTCGTCTCCAAACCCATTGCGGCGACATACAGTTGAAAGCGTCGTTTGAAAGCAGCCAGTTTTCATCCACGTTTCCCGTCAGCTTTAAGCTCTCCGGTGGTTTCAGCTCCATGGTCGGCTTTTCAATTCACTCCTTCAGTTTACTCCTGACACCATGTTCTGTTCGTGCTTGATAAGAACCAGACGTTGTGCTTCTTCTTAGATGCTTTTATTAAAGTCGCTCTGATCAAGTTGCACACAGGTGTCTCACTAATGACTGACTACTTCTGTTGTCCTATTCTTGACATTTATGCAATCACCTATGTTCGCGACTGCCATCTAGTGGACATAAACAATTCATTCAATCATCACATCAATGAGGTCCAGAACCAGGCCCATGTTCTGGATGGATCTCATGTTCTGGATGGATCTCATGTTCTGGATGGATCTCATGTTCTGGATGGATCCGCCTTTTGGGAAGCCGGATTGTGTTTATTTTAGATTCGCCAGTTTTTATCGTCGCTGCCTAAAGTTTTGTGTTCAGCAGAGTGAGAGGCCTTCAATTATTATTTTTCTCATCTTCATCAGGTTCTGGGATTACTTTAATCACGCCTTGTTTCAGTTTCCATGAATGAGTTCCTTCCTTTTGCAGCAAAAGCTTTAAATCCTCCCAGAAATGTTCCTGCAGGTCAGCTGGGGGTCAGCTGGGGGTCAGCTGGGGGTCGTCTGGCTCAGCTGACTCAAATATGGCCAGAAATTGCCATATTTCTTATAAGCAATTTCAAATTCAGAGATTCTTCGCTGTGAAGAATCTCTGAAAAGGAAAAACTTTTCCACATAAGGAAATTTTCTTACTTCATCAAAAATGAAGATTTATAAAGATGACTACAGAAATGAAATACTTCTGTTATTTTCTTAGAACATTTCACTCTATCAATTATTAGACTATTAACTGCATTATATTCCTGTCTGCGTTTCTCTAAAGGAAAATCTATTCTGGACCGTCACTTCATTTAGTTTATTTGTTGTTTCTTTGTCACTTAATTTTCAGTAAAGTGACATAAGATCTTTAATCACTATTGTCTCTTCTGCTTTTATTTTTCTGTGTAAATCTTCACCAAATTTAATTGAATACTTTCTAATACTGTATTTCAAGTATTGCCATTTAAGAATTGGTGTAATAATAGAGTTGTCATTTCATATATTTAGAATAAGTTCCTTAATAAATTGACAAAACTCTAAGTTTGTAAGAAGCTTTGAATTAAATTTCCAATAATTATTAGGTTTGTAACTTCCGTCTCGTTTTTCAAGTTTTCCATTGACGATGCAGTGATCATTTAAAGGGCAGTTCGCCGTCACTGTTTCTTTAACACTCTGGGACAGCAGCAGATACCAGTCAATAATCAATCATCAATAGATTTGTGAACTGTGGCTCTCCAGACATCCAACAATTTCATGTTAACCAATTCTTTAGGATTAAGTTTCCTTTACCAGCAGCGAAGGCCTTCGATTCATCCGTTCACCTGGAGCCAAGTTAAAATCCCCTCCAACCACGAGATGATCCGAACCTCAAACCCTTCAAGGTGGACGTCCATCTGAAGGACAGGAAGGAGAGCTGGGACTGGACCGATAACTGGACATGAACAGAAGAAAACTGGACACAAGAAGTAAACAAACTAATCAGTAAGAAAGGCTGAATGAAAATGAAATAATAATAATGATATAATCAAATAAAGACAATAACTAACAAATAATAATGAAACTAGAATCAATGAATCAAAACCCAAAACAACCAACGATCCAAACAGAAAAAGGAGAGAAGAAGATTCGGCCTTAAAACCACCACAAACTGATGAAAATAGAGGAATAACCACCTTTCAATCTTAATCTCTGCAGGACCCTGGCACAGCTTTTCCTACTTAAGACAGGAAACACAAGAGTTCAGCTCAGAATGGACTTTATTTTGAAAGTTGTACATACAGGAAGTTACAAATGGCGTGCGTAAGACTAATAAAAAAACAGTCAATCAGTTACTAAATAACTTGTTAGTGGGCTAATTATTAAACCAAAACATTCACATTTCACACTTAATATATTCAATAATCATTGGGTAAGGGGCGGAGCCAATATGCCCCGCCCCCTCTCCTTGGGCGTGGTTAATATTTGTGTTGGTTCATATTTACAGAAGAAACTGAATGTTTTGAATTCACACCTGCTGTGATGTCAGCACAGCAATGACATCACAGCCTGAACGTTTGCTTCATTTCCTGTTAAAATCACATCCAGTTTTTTCTGGTTTCTGCCCCAGATCAACATTTCACAAAGTCAATCTGAGGTCAATGAAAATCAGTCCTGAAGGCTGACTGGTCAGTTAGAGGCTGCTGTTCATCACAGGTTAACCATCTGCACACTGATTGGGTGAAGTATCCAAAGAGCAATTCTGTCCAATCAGAAGCTGCCACTTCCTGTTGCAAGACGTCCTGATAGGCTGACAGAGGAGCTAAACAAGACGGCTGGTCTGTGCAAATCCTGCCAGACAGAGAGACAGACATGTTGGAGTGAGACAGAAATGAGACAGGAAGTGATGAGTTTTCTAACCTTCAGGAAACTCCTGACTTCCTGGTGGGATCCAAACTGTTTGACCTTCAACCTTTGTTGTTGTTTCATGAAACCGTTTAAGTTCCAGGCTCTATTTAGAAGGAACTCTGCATTTTAAAGCGTGTTTACCTCCACGACACGAACCCAGAAACTGAATCTTTAGACCATCCAGGACAGCACTAATCTTGTAATATTCCTTTGCTCAATCCTCTGACTGGGTTGACCTTTAACCTTTGATCATGAAGAACCGTCCCAGGTCACTCGGTACCTTTGGCGCTGCCGTCCAGAAACACCTTGATGTAGGACGTGGGAACGTATCCCTCCTCCTCCAGGTTCCTGCGGACTCTGGTCCAGCCGTCTCCTTTGTCCTCCTCCACCACAGACAGCAGCTCCCCCTCCACCATCGACAGCGTTCCTTCGTTCTGACCTGCGGGACGAGTCCGAACAAACCAGAACCAGCATCACAAACACCTGACGGGGAGCAAGGCCCATCCAAAGCTTCCTGTGTTCTTAACGTAGCGTGAAAGTCAAGCTGATCAGGTTTTCTGGTTGAACTTTGACTCAAGAGAGAGAAACAGCCAGAGAAACGTTACGTTTTGTCAACACCGTCAACATCGGCAACGCCGATCAATATACTGATCGGTCATTAATAATTAAGATCAGCTCCAACCAGCTGGGTTTTACTCTGGATTTGCAGTTTTTTTTGGAACTTGGTTCCAGATCTGTGGAGCATAGAAGCTGAATGCTGATATAGAACTGGGTGATGTAGAACTGGGTGATATAGAACTGGGTGATGTAGAACTGGGTGATATAGAACTGGGTGATGTAGAACTGGGTGATGTAGAACTGGGTGATATAGAACTGGGTGATGTAGAACTGGGTGATATAGAACTGGGTGATGTAGAACTGGATGATGTAGAACTGGGTGATGTAGAACTGGGTGATATAGAACTGGGTGATATAGAACTGGGTGATGTAGAACTGGGTGATGTAGAAACTGGATGATGTAGAACTGGGTGATGTAGAACTGGATGATGTAGAACTGGATGATGTAGAACTGGGTGATATAGAACTGGGTGATGTAGAACTGGGTGATGTAGAACTGGGTGATGTAGAACTGGGTGATATAGAACTGGGTGATATAGAACTGGGTGATGTAGAACTGGGTGATGTAGAACTGGGTGATATAGAACTGGGTGATATAGAGGGTGATATAGAACTGGATGATGTAGAACTGGGTGATATAGAACTGGGTGATATAGAACTGGGTGATGTAGAACTGGGTGATATAGAACTGGGTGATATAGAACTGGGTGATATAGAACTGGGTGATGTAGAACTGGCTGATATAGAACTGGCTGATATAGAACTGGGTGATATAGAACTGGGTGATATAGAACTGGGTGATGTAGAACTGGCTGATATAGAACTGGCTGATATAGAACTGGGTGATATAGAACTGGGTGATATAGAACTGGGTGATATAGAACTGGGTGATGTAGAACTGGGTGATATAGAACTGGGTGATGTAGAACTGGGTGATGTAGAACTGGGTGATATAGAACTGGGTGATGTAGAACTGGGTGATATAGAACTGGGTGATATAGAACTGGGTGATGTAGAACTGGTGATGTAGAACTGGGTGATATAGAACTGGGTGATATAGAACTGGGTGATGTAGAACTGGGTGATGTAGAACTGGGTGATATAGAACTGGGTGATATAGAACTGGGTGATGTAGAACTGGGTGATGTAGAACTGGGTGATATAGAACTGGGTGATGTAGAACTGGGTGATGTAGAACTGGGTGATATAGAACTGGGTGATATAGAACTGGGTGATATAGAACTGGGTGATGTAGAACTGGGTGATATAGAACTGGGTGATGTAGAACTGGGCGGTGTCTCCGTCCTCCTGGTTCTAGTCAGAACTCCAGCGGCCGGTTCTGGTTCGGCAGTCTGACCTGCTGCAGGAATCAAAGCGGTTCTGGTTGGAAACGTCTTCGATACAGAAGTTGGTAAATTCGTTTCAGACGTTTCCGTTTTGAAGGTTTGTGATTCTGTTAACTGTTAAAAATAACATTTCAGAAATGATGATGATGGTAATGATGGTGATTAATGATGATGATGATGAGGACCACAGTGACGAGCCCGTCCAAACGGAGGCGGTACCTTGGAACGGGTAAAGAGACTTGCAGGTTCCGATGCTCGGTAGCGGCTCCTCATCGTCGAAGTCATCGTCAAACTCGGAGCTGCGTGACTTGAAGGTGATTTCGGCCGCCTGGTCCTCGGTGTAGCTGCCGTCGGGGCTGAAAGGAGAGCAAAGTTCAGCCGGGGCCGGTCCAGAACCGAGGCAGAGCGGGTCCGTGGTTCCCATCACCTCTCTCTGCTGGCAGGGCTGCGGTTGCTCAGCTGCTTCAGGCTGCTGCTTCCTGGCGTTGTTGCCTGGGAGTTGTTGCTCTGCCTCCTGGCGCCGTGATCGGACAGACCGCCGTCCGCCTCCGAGAGCCACACCTGGACCCAGACACACAGCAGAACCCGGTCAGTGCCAGAGGAAACGCAGACAACCGACGAAACATGATCTCTGTGCCCACCTGGCTCCTCCTCAGCTCCTCCTCCAGTCTCTGCAGGTTCAGCTTCACTTCCTCCAGTCGAGGCTCCAAACTTCTGGCGTCGCCCATTTGAGGACTTCGTTCATAAACCTCCCTCATCTTCAGCAGAGCATCTCTAAAACACAGAGCAGTCCAAACTGTCCAGCAGAACCAGAACCTGCCCCAATACAAGCTGTAGTAGTGACAGCAGATAAGCAGAGTCTGGTAACTAAGTATGACTAGTTATACTAGTTGAGATGCACCATCCAGTCGACTCGCTGCTCTGACTTCACGTCGAGTCGACGGGTCGCAGTTACAGGATAAATATTCAAATATTTAGCAGTAAAAGTTCTGCAGGCTCCAGTCAAGGCGTGTCACGGCGCCGCGGCCTCTAGACCTCGGCGGTCCCGGGTTCGATCCGGGTTCGATCCGGGTTCGATTCCGTCCTCGGTTCCTCGCAAGACGCAGCTCATAAAACTATGACATCACAGCGACTCGTCGACTCGACTGTTTTACCCAGAACAATAATCAATGTTTCAGTGAAACAGAAGCTTCACTTTTATTGAATATTGTGTTGATATAATTACTTGCCTTTTACCAAATTCTTTACTCTTATTTGAATCATTTCTTGGATGGCGACTTTGAATTTTTACTGCTATGTTGAAATAGTACTACTGTAGAACTCTGAGTCAGTAAGTCCTGTATGAGTCCTGCTGACCGTTGCTCTCTCTCTCTCTGGATTTCCTGGTTGATGTTGTTTATTCGGGCCAGAAGCTTCTTGTGTCTCTGCTCAGGAGGAATCTGGCTGCCGTCAGTTACACTGGAACCCTGAACGGAGCAGGAGCATCCGTCAGCAAACGCAGCACGGCTTTGAAACAGCAGGATTTCATTGACCAGTGACTCACTGACCAGCTTGAGGGACAGCTGTCCAATCAGGAGAGCATGAAAGAAGCAAAACAAATGAGTTAAAAGCTCAGATTTAGCAGAAACATTTGCTCTCTGAGCAAATATACATATATATATATATGTATGTATAATTGAAAGCAAAGAGAAACCCGTTACAGTCGGACTCGTCAGCACGGCGACGCACAGACAGGTTGCCATAGCAACAGACAACAACGCCACAAACAATATTTTCCACACAAAGAGCAAAACATTGTGTCTGTTGCAGCCATTTGGTTTTAGGCTTCATGGTTATTTTGATATTATTAATAAGTGACTGATGTGATATGAGGGTCCCAGTACTCCCAGTACTCCCAGTACTCCCAGTGACTGGTGGGGTTTTAAACCCTGATGCCGACCAGGCTGAAGGTTCAGTTGGTAAAGATTCTTCTCTGGGAGAAAAACCTGATTGAAACCCAAGAGGGGAAAATCTGAGGAACAGGTGAGGATGCCCCACCTGTGTGTGTGTGTGTGTGTGTGTGTGTGTGTGTGTGTGTGTGTGTGTGTGTGTGTGTGTGTGTGTGTGTGTGTACCCCTCTCTTCAGGCTTCGGAGACACTGCTTCCTGGTTCTGGACCCAGAGCTCATGAGGTCACTAAGCCGTTGTGTGATTGGCTCTCTGGAGCCTGTGGGCGGAGTCTGGGTGGAGTTGATCGTCTCTCCAGGAGACGGTGAGGTCGGGGGTGGGGGCGGTGGTTGCCTTGGCGACGACAGGAGATGTAGCAGCTGCAGAAAGACACAAAAGCTTCAGTTCAGGCAATCAGGTGACCCCCACCATATGACCCCCACCATGTGACCCCCACCATGTGACCCCCACCATGTGACCCCCACCATGTGCCCCCCACCATGTGACCCCCACCATGTGACCCCCACCATGTGACCCCCACCATGTGACCCCCCCACCATGTGACCCCCCACCATGTGACCCCCACCATGTGGACCCCCACCACCATGTGACCCCCACCATGTGACCCCCACCATGTGACCCCCCACCATGTGACCCCCACCACCATGTGACCCCCCACCATGTGACCCCCACCATGTGACCCCCACCATGTGACCCCCACCATGTGACCCCCACCACCATGTGACCCCCACCATGTGACCCCCACCACCATGTGACCCCAACATGTGACCCCCCCCATGACCCCCCCCATGTGACCCCCACCACCATGTGACCCCCCCACCATGTGACCCCACCATGTGACCCCCCCACCATGTGACCCCACCATGTGACCCCCACCACCATGTGACCCCCACCATGTGACCCCCACCATGTGACCCCCACCACCATGTGACCCCCCCACCATGTGACCCCCACCATGTGACCCCCACCATGTGACCCCCCCACCATGTGACCCCCACCATGTGACCCCCACCACCATGTGACCCCCCACCATGTGACCCCCCCACCATGTGACCCCCACCATGTGACCCCCCACCACCATGTCCCCCCCACCACCATGTGACCCCCCCACCATGTGACCCCCACCATATGACCCCCCCACCATGTGACCCCCACCATGTGACCCCCACCATATGACCCCCACCATGTGACCCCCACCATGTGACCCCCCCACCATGTGACCCCCACCATGTGACCCCCACCATGTGACCCCCCCCACCATGTGACCCCCACCATGTGACCCCCCCACCATGTGACCCCCACCATGTGACCCCACCACCATGTGACCCCCCCACCATGTGACCTCCCCACCATGTGACCCCCCCACCATGTGACCCCCACCACCATGTGACCCCCCCACCATGTGACCCCCCCCATGTGACCCCCCCACCATGTGACCCCCCCCACCATGTGACCCCCCCACCATGTGACCCCCCACCATGTGACCCCCCCCACCATGTGACCCCACCACCATGTGACCCCCACCACCATGTGACCCCCCACCATGTGACCCCCCCACCATGTGACCCCCCCCACCATGTGACCCCCACCATATGACCCCCACCATGTGACCCCCACCATGTGACCCCCCCACCATGTGACCCCCCCACCATGTGACCCCCACCATGTGACCCCCCCACCATGTGACCCCCACCATGTGACCCCACCACCATGTGACCCCCACCACCATGTGACCCCCCCCACCATGTGACCCCCCACCATGTGACCCCCCCCACCATGTGACCCCCACCATGTGACCCCCCCACCATGTGACCCCCACCATGTGACCCCCCCACCATGTGACCCCCACCATGTGACCCCCCCACCATGTGACCCCCCCACCATGTGACCCCCACCATGTGACCCCCACCATGTGACCCCCCCCACCATGTGACCCCCCCCACCATGTGACCCCCCACCATGTGACCCCCACCATGTGACCCCCCCACCATGTGACCCCCACCAGCATGTGACCCCCACCATGTGACCCCCACCATGTGACCCCCCCCACCATGTGACCCCCCCACCATGTGACCCCCCCACCATGTGACCCCCACCATGTGACCCCCCCACCATGTGACCCCCCACCATGTGACCCCCACCACCATGTGACCCCCCCACCATGTGACCCCCCCACCATGTGACCCCACCACCATGTGACCCCCACCACCATGTGACCTCCCCACCATGTGACCCCCCCACCATGTGACCCCACCACCATGTGACCCCCCCACCATGTGACCCCCACCATGTGACCCCCCCACATGTGACCCCCCCCCCATGTGACCCCACCACCATGTGACCCCCACCATGTGACCCCCCCCACCATGTGACCCCACCACCATGTGACCCCCACCACCATGTGACCCCCCCACCATGTGACCTCCCCACCATGTGACCCCCACCATGTGACCCCCCCACCATGTGACCCCCCCCACCATGTGACCCCCACCATGTGACCCCCCACCATGTGACCCCCCCCACCATGTGACCCCCCCCACCATGTGACCCCCACCACCATGTGACCCCCACCATGTGACCCCCCCACCATGTGACCCCACCATGTGACCCCCCCCCCATGTGACCCCCACCCATGTGACCCCCACCATGTGACCCCCCCCATGTGACCCCCCCCACCATGTGACCCCCACCATGTGACCCCCCCACCATGTGACCCCCACCATGTGACCCCCACCATGTGACCCCCCCCACCATGTGACCCCCACCATGTGACCCCCACCACCATGTGACCCCCACCACCATGTGACCCCCCCACCATGTGACCCCCACCATGTGACCCCCACCATGTGACCCCCACCATGTGACCCCCCCACCATGTGACCCCCACCATGTGACCCCCACCACCATGTGACCCCCACCACCATGTGACCCCCACCATGTGACCCCCCCCACCATGTGACCCCCCCACCATGTGACCCCCCACCATGTGACCCCCCCCACCATGTGACCCCCACCATGTGACCCCCCCACCATGTGACCCCCACCATGTGACCCCCACCATGTGACCCCCCCACCATGTGACCCACACCAGCATGTGACCCCCACCATGTGACCCCCCCACCATGTGACCCCACCATGTGACCACCACCATGTGACCCCCACCACCATGTCCCCCCCCACCATGTGACCCCCCCACCATGTGACCACCACCATGTGACCCCCACCACCATGTGACCACCACCATGTGACCCCCCCACCATGTGACCCCCACCACCATGTGACCCCCCCACCATGTGACCACCACCATGTGACCCCCCCCACCATGTGACCACCACCATGTGACCCCCCCACCATGTGACCCCCACCACCATGTGACCCCCACCAGCATGTGACCCCCACCATGTGACCCCCCCACCATGTGACCCCCCCACCATGTGACCCCCCCACCATGTGACCCCCCCACCATGTGACCCCCACCACCATGTGACCCCCACCATGTGACCCCCCACCATGTGACCCCCACCACCATGTGACCCCCACCACCATGTGACCCCCACCATGTGACCCCCCCACCATGTGACCCCCCACCATGTGACCCCCCCACCATGTGACCACCACCATGTGACCCCCACCACCATGTGACCACCACCATGTGACCCCCCCACCATGTGACCACCACCATGTGACCCCCCCACCATGTGACCACCACCATGTGACCCCCACCACCATGTGACCCCCACCACCATGTGACCCCCACCACCATGTGACCCCCACCACCATGTGACCCCCAGCAGCCACCAGCATGTTTTTATTCTCATGTTTTGGTGGAAACTTTCAGGATCTCCCAGAGAACCGACCGGGTCCAAAGGTGTGTGTGTGTGTGTGTGTGTGTGTGTGTGGGGGGGGGGGTCACCTTGTTTTTCCGTAGGAATGGCCACAACTTCCTGCTGTGTTTTCGCCCCTCAGTCCGGTTGTCAAGGTAACTGGATTCAGAGATGCTCCGCCTCATGTTGGCGCTGTAATCTTCAAACTCAACGTCGCCTGGAGGGTCGAAGCCGGATTTATATACCTCCACCACATGACCAGTGTCCTACACACACACACACACACACACACACACACACACACACACAGATGATGATGATGTTCAGCTGCAGTTCTACATCCCTCCAGGTGGGGGCCTCACCTTCCTGGGCTGGATGCTTTCAGCGGCGTCCATCATGGCGTCCAGACAGCGGCTCGCCGCAGGAAGGACCTTCCGCTCCGACTCGGCTGCCGAACGCATCGCCTCGGCGATCCGCTCGATGCGACGCTCCTCCATGTCCTGAATGCGCTGCAACGACCAGACAGTCAATCTATGAGCAGAAGGTCTAGCAAACACTGAATCTATCACTCACAGATCTATAGACCTGAAAGGTAGAATCTGTTGCATGTTAGATCTGCTGCTAAATTCAGTCAGAAACACATCAAGTCACTTTCTGTTGTTTGAGATTTCTATGGCAACAATGCTCTGCAGGTCAAAGGTCATCTGCATGTCAGAGGTTATCTGCACATATTCCCTGACATTATTTTCATTCTGTTGTCTGTATGATAATATCTATACACATTTACCACAACCATTTTCCTTTTGTGTTCTCGATTCTCAAATCTCTCTGCCATGAAAGTTTAATATTGATGAATCAAATTATAACTCAGCAGCTCATAAAACTGGAGGCAACATGGTTTCCTGATGCACTGCAATATATTTTTCTGCAATCTTTTGAAATTTTGAGGCAGCACAATTTCTCATCAGTAGACATTTTCAAAAATGTGCTCTATGTTCCAATTGAAATGTGTGAGCAAGTTTGTTGAAGGACTTCATTGGCCGACATGCATGACCATGATGGGAGTTTTGGAGGCACACAGACGGCAGAACTCAGGATCCAGACGTCCTTTTCCTCAGGACATAAAATGATCTATTAGAAATGTTTCATCAAACGTTCAGACCTTTTAAAATATCAAGTGGAATAGGAAGCATCGTAATGCTAACCTGAGAGGCACTTTTCATTTTTATGATGTTCATCTGACTCCAGTGTTTTTTCTTCTCCCACTTTTCAAAGTTTGATTTTTGAAAACCCAAATTTAATTTAGTGAATGTCTGAGTCTCATCCCAAGTCACTTTGCTTCACGTTTCCACTTGAATTTAAAATCTTTGAGCAAGTGTGAATGACAACAAGACGACGTCCCTTAGACACTAGAGGACATGTCCAAACCGTGAATTTAACCAAAATACTTTATCTGTAAAAAATGCAAATATATTAATGACAATAAATCCGTTTTGCAATTCCTTTCTCCAAAACCTGTCAATAGTTTCTCTAATACAATATATGGCCCGACAGGAAGTAGGCCTTTCAAAATAAAACTAAATTTCACAATAAAAATGGCCTGAACAAATATCAATCTTCTTAACTAAATATGATCAAATAAAAACAAGCCATAAATATTTCCTATTTATGGCTCCAACACAGGATAACGGCTTCAGATTTGGCCCAATTTATTGAGACCTAAAACATAGAGAAGCATTTTGAGTTCTTGTTGTCTCCATAATATCCCTCTGATGTCCTAATTCATCGTCACGCTCGCTGCCAAAGTTTCAATAAACATAAGGAATAACAATGTGCTGTGGGTTTGTTTAAAAAGCTGCCATTAGTTCTGACTGCAGCTGCAGTTCGGTTCCTTACAGCATGTCTGCAGGAAACCCGAACCTCAGCCTCTTATTCACCAGTCATAACTTTAAGTACAGTTCAGTAGCTGCATGGTCAGTGAGTCAAACGGTTTTCATATCACAGCTTCACATCATTCAGTGAGATTTGAAATTAAAAACAGATTGATCCTAGAATAGGATTCATGAGAATAAGGTTGATATCCCATAGTAATACTGCTGTTGGAATAGATTAACAATGCTTTATTTAATCCTTTTTTTTATCTGATTACTCGATTGATTGTAAGAATAATTGATAGATTACTTGATTACTAAAATATGAGCTATGAAAAATATGTCCTGTCTTAAACTCATTTAGGTGGGACTCTTGGAGAAAAATGATATCTGCTTGATTTGTATTAAAATAAGCCAATATTTTGTGCCTTTTGGCTGGATTCCCACATCCAAGATGTGAATTTGATATATTTTCCAGTCATTCCAGATGATAGATTGATACACGTTTTTAACCTGTGACAAAACACTTTGAGCAGATATATCCAACCTATCTCAGAGCAGACATCCACAAAGAAAACTATTTCCATGGGCAATGAACATTTCCATCATGTAAACAAAAAAAAAACTATTTGAAAAATTTAAAAAACTTAAAACCTTCTCCATTGCTGCTCTGTGCGGCAGCAGGAAAGAAAGAACAGGATGACTAAGCGGCTCGGTCCGCGGCGGCGGCGGCGGCTCGGTCCGGTTCCGTCTGGGGCTCCGAGGGATGACAGTCGGTTGAGTTTGGGGTGTCGTCCCCCTGTTCGTTCTCCAACAGGTGTTCTGTTCATCTGTGCTACCCGTCAATCCGTGCTACCTTGTGGTGATGCACATCGACATTCTGCTGACTCAGCAGATTTCTTATAAATCTGTCCTACCTGTGGAAGTTTTGTTTCATGTGTTTTATTCCATTGCAGATTACGGTAAGCTTTATTGAATTTAAATAAAGAAGCCGTTCTTTATTTAGTGCTAAACTCCTACGCCGCTGCAGCACATATATTTATAAATGGCTTTAGTTTGGTCTGCAAAGTCATTGCTGTAAAGAAATCAGGACTAAATATGTTGTTTTAGGCTATTTTGTCCCTATATTTGAAAAAATTTTAGTTTAATTCCACTCTTTATTAATTATTAAACTTTGCTAAATAGATGTTAGCGATACTATGTGGGACTCAATAGCCTGTAATATCAGTGCATATGAATCATATCCCGTCATTTCAGTGACACGTTGTGGCTGCATTTAATAAAGTCGCTCAAACAGATTAATGCACAAAATAGATCTGTGGCGATCTGGATTAGTCTTTAATTTAATTCCAACCAAACCTGTTTCCCATCTGATCCTGTCTTATTCTAACAAACGCCTCTGTCTCAGATATTAACAGGTAGATATGATGGTGAAGGATCAGCTGCATCTGCAGCTTCTGCTTTCGTCATGATATCAATGGTTCAATGCTAAGCTAACCAGAACTGCTAAGCTTCCACTTCAGTCACTAAATAATGTTCTCCAATATAAAGTTTTGAAGGTGAAATCCTTTCATTGGCTCTGCTTCACCCTTCCTGAATGCCTCAGGAATCCAATAAGAAATGTCTCGGGTCTCGGTTCGGTTCGGTTCGGAGCCAGTGGCCTCACTCAATCTCAAACTCGGCATCATCACAAACAGCTCAGAACCGACCAGTACCGATCGCCTCTTTCAGCCCAATACGTCTCACATTATTCCTCTTCCTGTGGTTTTGGAGAACTTGCATGAGGCCCAACATGGCTGCCGTTAGCTTGCTTCATTTCAAGCACTTCCAAGAACAAAGTGGTCAGATTAGGAGGAGCCGTTTCCCCCAGTTGCTCCTCATATGGCGGGATGTTGCGGATCGACACGCGCCTGGACTCTGAGTGTTTCGTTGGGTTACCCTTAAAGAAAAAGTACCTTAAAGTGCCTTTTTCACATAAAGGAGTTCACAAGCAGACACTGCTACCAGTCTTACGGACAACGACACAAAGAAAGAGCCCCAGAGTGCAGCCATTAATTACATGTAGGGAACGGAGAGCCGCTAGCCGGCCGCCATCTTGTTCGCCCGCCCACGTGACTCACTTTTAATAAAACCTTCTCTTAAGAAATGGTGCAGGGGTTAAATGGAGCTGCTTTCCTCTGACTCTATTGATGGTCACGCCCCAGTCCCTCACCTGGTATATAACTGGAACCAGTGTGCGGTAGTGCTGGTGCTGGTCCTGGTTGAACTGGTTCAGACTGGTCACATATTCCTTCCTGGACTCCTCAGCAGCTTGTTGCTTCTGCTGAGCAGCTTGTCGAGCCTGAAGCCAGAAAACACCAACTTCAGCTTTTAGTGCATAAATTTCATTTCAGAAATACGACGAACGTGGATGAGAGAGGAAGACTGTACCTTGAGAGAGCAGCGCTGAGGCAAAACACAGAGAGAGACATCAGGTCAGGACAGGACAAACTAAACTGCTCTGAACTGGAACAGGTAAAGTGTGAGTGAAACCTTTTCTCCATCCGCCTTGTTGTCCAGGTCGATCCTGTCTGAGACGTGCTGCGCGCGCTCCGCCTCCTTGCAATCTCGCTCAAACCGACGCTTACTCTGAAAAACACGCAAAACGTGGAAACAGTCGCCACCTTTCAGACGCGGGAACCGTTTCCCTGATGTGTGGCTGCAAAAGCGACCCTAACAAAATCACCCACCAACATGGCCGCCATACAACCGGCATGTTACGGTGGGTCTCCAATGAACCCAATGTTGCTCATGTGCAACTGATCTCCCCAAAGCTTCACCTGGTGAGCCAAAAACCTGCTGACACTGCAGAGCATCGACCAGGAGCTGAGACGCCAAACCCTACAGAGGAGGAGTGGGAGGAGCTACAGAGGAGTGGGAGGAGCTACAGAGGAGAGAGTGGGAGGAGCTACAGAGGAGAAAGTGGGAGGAGCTACAGAGGAAAAAGTGGGAGGGGCTACATAGTGGGAGGAGCTACAGAGGAAAGAGTGGGAGGAGCTACAGAGGAAAGAGTGGGAGGAGCTACAGAGGAGTGGGAGGAGCTACAAAGGAGAGTGTGGGAGGAGCTACAGAGGAGGAGTGGGAGGGGCTACAGAGAAGAAAGTGGGAGGGGCTACAGAGTGGGAGGAGCTACAGAGGAGGAGTGGGAGGAGCTACAGAGGAGTGGGAGGAGCTACAGAGGAGAGTGTGGGAGGAGCTACAGAGGAGAAAGTGGGAGGGGCTACAGAGGAGAGAGTGGGAGGAGCTACAGAGGAGGACTGGGAGGAGCTACAGAGGAGGAGTGGGAGGAGCTACAGAGGAGGAGTGGGAGGAGCTACAGAGGAGTGGGAGGAGCTACAGAGGAGGAGTGGGAGGAGCTACAGAGGAGCGAGTGGGAGGAGCTACGGAGGAGGAGTGGGAGGGGCTACAGAGGAGAGTGTGGGAGGAGCTACAGAGGAGGAGTGGGAGGAGCTACAGAGGAGAGTGTGGGAGGAGCTACAGAGGAGGAGTGGGAGGAGCTACAGAGGAGAGTGTGGGAGGAGCTACAGAGGAGGAGTGGGAGGAGCTAACCCTAGTCCTCAAACTGTGACAGACTGAATGAACTGAGATGGCTCAGGGGGAGGGAGGGGTCAAACGTAACTTACAGACTCCAGCTGCTTCCAGGAGTTTTCTATGTGCTGTTGAGCACGGCGGCCATCTTGGAAATGCTGAAATGAGAGAAATTTGTTTGAATGAGAAATGCCTACAAGGTTCCTCTGACCATGACCAGGCCTCTGCTCCATGATCAGAGAGGTCCCTGTTGACCCGCAGCCCACCCTGGCGTGACCCCTGGACTCCCAGCTCCGCCCCTGGACCCCCGCCCCGGCTCACCGTCTTCCTCTCGGTTTTCAGCTCCTGCGTGTAGCGTGTCAGGTCGCAGGCGATCTGCGTGTGCAGGCAGTCGGCCAGGTCTTCTCTCTGAGCCGCCATTTCGTTCAGCTGCTGCAGCGTCGCTGCAAACGCCACACACCAGGTGAACCTAAACGAGCCAAGCAGATCGCACTTCTGAATGATCTTTGACCTCCACAGCCCTCCAGGTTAGCAATGTCTAACGTGACGGCGTCGACATAAATGGGAGAACGACATCCATCCATGCAGTGAACCGCTGACCTGCTGTCGTCTTCTCTGCTCCTCTTCAGGTGGAACTTCTTGGACAGGCTCCTGCAGACGGACGGGGACAGCGACGGGTCGGTGGAGATGCTGAGGGCCCGCTGGATGCGGCGTGCAGGTGAACCTACCTGATCTGCTTGGCGTAGCTCAGCTCGATGTCGGCCCGCTCCTTGACGAACTTGGTGTATCGCTCCAGGAAGTCGATCCCCCAGCCGGTGTGTTTCTCCAGGTTATCAAACTGGTCCTGGAACAGCAGAAAAAGAAGAACATTTCCTGGTTCACCCGCCATCTCACAGCTCAATGGCGCTGCAGTCACCTGACGCCATCCAGGTGAGCAGCCAATCCTCCTTACCTGGAGCACCTGCTGCCCCAATACTCTGGATTGATGGCTGTGTGAGGCCCCAGCTGGTCCTCATGGGGACCGAAGGGTAATGCCCCCGAGGGGAAGGAGCCCCAATAGGGGGTTAGGGTATGTATCCCCACAATGACAGCCTGACAACATGTGTGTGTGTGTGTGTGTGTGTGTGTGTGTTCGCCTGACAATGCATCTATATAACTAATCTGCCTTCCCTATAACTAAGAACCCTTCAGTATCTGGCTGCATTCCTCGAGGGTCGGTCTCCATGATCAGCGTTTTGGTGTCTCTGTAGGTTTGGTATCAGCTGATCTGTGGTGTATAGATCTATAGACCTGTAGACGTGACTACAGCTGGTTTTAAATCAGGACTGGATCTATATGTTCTATTCTATGCTCTAAATACAAAAGACAAACAGGCCTGACGCTGAAGTGACTTTAAATTGTTCTGATTCACATTAGAATAGAGGAAAGTCATCACCATCCATCTTTTGATGTCATCAAGTGAGTCCAGTCGACCATCTTGTTTTGAAGGGAAGTAGATTTGACAGTCGTCTGCATATAAATGAAGCTGCACAGGAAGCTGTGTGAATCAGAACGTAGCGGCAGGCTAACCCTAACCCCAGAACTATTATAAAGCAGTTATTAGAAAGGCTGTGCATGTCAGCAGCATCAGGAATATTTTTGCTCTTGTGGTTTTCTCAACTTTCTGGGAACGATGCTAAGACTGTCAGGAAGTCAGAGGGTTTTCCAGAGTTTTTTTTTTTTTTCTCATTTGATTTGAATCTTTGGGTTCAGCAGAACCAGAACCACCGATTCATTTGGGCAGCAGATCAACGCTGGAGCTGCAGAAGCTTTGCAGGTTAGCAGCTCAAATCACGTTCCTCTGATTTGATGTCTAGCAGGAGAACAGCGCCTCCACCTGACGGGAGGAGGAGCAACGGGATCAGGTGTGTTCAGCTTTAACCTCTGACCTCACAGCAGCAAACAGCCGCTGCTGCCCGGGGTTTTGTCTTGCAGGCCCCCTGCTGACATGGAAACCAGTTCGGGTTGAAACTGCAGTCATGTGCAGGACTGAGCTTCCAGATTATTGATTACTGATCAGGAGATATTCCATGCCGTAAACCCGCAGCGCCCCGCATCCTCCATGATGCTGCAGAGCCAGACGCTGTCGTCACCCACCGTGTTGCTATGGCAGAAGGAGGCGCGAGGGCCGCTGCCACGCGCTCATGTGAGAACATGCACACCTACCCACAGCTCGGTGCCCCAGTTGCAGCTCATGGTTCCGATCTGCAGCGGCCCCGCGTCCCGGTACCGAACCTCGTTCAGTGTGACCTGCTGCTGCTGCTGCTGGCGGCTGCGGCGCGCATCCTGCGGACGGAGCGGACCGTGTCCCCGCGCGGCTGTCCGTGGACCAGTATCGGTCTCGCGCCGCGCGTCCCCTCTGTGGACTCTGTCGTCACAGAGAGATGCTGAGGCTCGGTGTGGACAAATTCACTTGTTTCCGTGTGGCGCATGCGCAATGACGTCATTGGTGGAGCGAACAATCACAGGCATATCACCTCAGCTGAGATCTATGCACTTAACGTGAAAGGTCTCCAGGGGTTAGGGGTCAACACCAGTCATTCATTCTAGATCAGCGGAGCCCAAACCGTCCGGCACCAACATCCAGTTGTTCTCCCAGCAGCCGCTGAGATCCGCCTCATGACACCAAGACACAGAAACTGGAAATGAAACCATGTTGATCATTTCTATACAAATATCCATCAGTTCTATCAGAAATGATAAAATGATAGAAAACCTGATGCAGGGACCAGGTTACTGGTTTCAGTAGGTTACTGGTTTCAGTAGGTTACTGGTTTCAGGAGGTTACTGGTTTCAACAGGTTACTGGTTTCAGTAGGTTACTGGTTTCAACAGGTTACTGGTTTCAGTAGGTTACTGGTTTCAACAGGTTACTGGTTTCAGTAAGTTACTGGTTTCAGCAGGTTACTGGTTTCAGTAGGTTACTGGTTTCAACAGGTTACTGGTTTCAGCAGGTTACTGGTTTCAGCAGGTTACTGGTTTCAACAGGTTACTGGTTTCAATAGGTTACTGGTTTCAGCAGGTTACTGGTTTCAGCAGGTGACTGGTTTCAACAGGTTACTGGTTTCAGCAGGTTACTGGTTTCAACAGGTTACTGGTTTCAGCAGGTTACTGGTTTCAACAGGTTACTGGTTTCAGCAGGTTACTGGTTTCAGTAGGTTACTGGTTTCAGTAGGTTACTGGTTTCAGTAGGTTACTGGTTTAAGTAGGTTACTGGTTTCAGCAGGTGACTGGTTTCAGCAGGTTACTGGTTTCAACAGGTTACTGGTTTCAGCAGGTTACTGGTTTCAGCAGGTTACTGGTTTCAACAGGTGACTGGTTTCAGCAGGTTACTGGTTTCAGTAGGTTACTGGTTTCAGCAGGTTACTGGTTTCAACAGGTTACTGGTTTCAGTAGGTTACTGGTTTCAATAGGTTACTGGTTTCAACAGGTTACTGGTTTCAGTAGGTTACTGGTTTCAGCAGGTTACTGGTTTCAACAGGTTACTGGTTTCAGTAGGTTACTGGTTTCAACAGGTTACTGGTTTCAACAGGTTACTGGTTTCAGCAGGTTACTGGTTTCAACAGGTTACTGGTTTCAGCAGGTTACTGGTTTCAGTAGGTTACTGGTTTCAGTAGGTTACTGGTTTCAACAGGTTACTGGTTTCAGTAGGTTACTGGTTTCAGTAGGTTACTGGTTTCAGTAGGTTACTGGTTTCAGTAGGTTACTGGTTTCTCAGTCACAAGCTGGTTGCAGTCAGTGATGGTGGATGTGAACTTTGACCTCAATATGCTCAATACAAGCAGAGATTAGGTGAAAACATTCAGTCCGTTACGATATCAGGTTTCCAGGCTTGATATGTATTGATTATTAATGAGCCTCTCATGAACTCAGCGGCGGCTGATTGGCTGCTTTAAACTCCTGATCTGCTGTCAGTCGGTCTTTCTTAACAATAATTACTGATCATATTCATTTTAACATGTTTTGTTGATATTTTATGATTCTTTAATGAAGCTACAAATGTTTAGGATCTTAGTGAATATTTTGATAAGCCTGTCAGAACAGGAAGTTCTGCTCTCAGCTTCCTGTTGGTCTTCAGTTTGTCACCTGCTGCAGAGACTCAAAACCTGATTGATGTATTGATCACCGCTGGTCCAAGTCATCAGTCAGAAACATCAAGAGTCATTTTAAAAACTGATCTACAGATCTAGAGCTCAACCCATCGACCCTGCATGCTTCCTGTTTTAACTGGATTCAGATGCTTCCAGTTCAGCAAACATGGACTCAGAGAATGAGACGACAAGAGGACTCAGAGGACTAGAGGATTCAGAGGACTAGAGGATTCAGAGGACTAGAGGACTCTGAGGTTTCTCTACATTCCTCTCCGCGGCTCCTGCATTCTTTTTTATTTCTTGTTCTTGACTTATTTGGTGTCCAGATCCTCTGAGTTGCCAGGTGCTTCACTTCTCCAACTCACAAGGACTAAACAGTGACTAGTTACTTTATAGATCTTCCTCCTGACACTGATAATATTCAGGAACTCAGAATCTTGTCTGTATCTTATCAATAATAGTTTATTATTATTAATAAAATAATAATAGCAGCTATTAAACTTTCATTAACTCACATTCAGGGTTTTTATATTTTATTGCTGATTAATATTTCAGTTTTTCATGTTTTCATTGGCCGTCAGTGGAGAATCCCAACAGCTTTAAAATAATAATCTTACTTATTGATTTGATCTTAGTTGCTATTTGCTGATGCTGACATGTTTACCCATAATCCTTTGCTGTCTGATCATCTTTAATAACCGTTGAGGAGATTTAGATCAAGTCGCTCTGTAACTTCGCCTGCCTGCCACACACACACACACACACACACACACACACACACACACACACACACACCCAACTAATCTGATAGTCATATTTTTGGACTGTGGGAGGAACCTGGAGAACCTGGAGAACCTGGAGAGAACCCGCCATGCACAGGGAGAACATGCAGACTCCACACAGAAAGAGCCTGGGCTGGGAATCGAACCCAGGACTTCTGGGTATTTCCAAGATGGAAGAAAATATAAATTAAAATGTAATAAACAGTTTATTGGTCGGTGATCAAAGGCATGATTTTTACCCATAAAACCATCTGTTTTATGCAGATAGAAGTTAGCTTGGAATAACATGGAGATAATAAAGAGCAAGTGAAGATATAAAAAAATCTAATCAATTCCTAAATACCCCCACAAAACGATATTAATTTCATAATTATGTATAAAGGTTTCTATGAAATGACTTTCTGCAAAAGATATTCTAAATATCAATTCCTGGGTTTCGTGATGAGATTTTGAGACAATACAGTTTTAAAATTGCGACTTCACTGATGTTTTCTAACAAAGATATTCAAATCATCCCAGGTTCATTTAGTCCAGTTGCCAAACTTCATGCGATTCTGATTCAACCAAATTATTGACATCGTCTCAAACATGAGCTCCTGTGTCCAGGAAGTGATGTCACAGCTGCTCTGGCTGAAGGCAGCAGCGTTTGGTCCATCTAGATCTGAATTCTGGATTTAGTGACGTAGAAACGTTTCATTCACACGTCTCATTATCTGCTGGACACTAAAAGCTTCAGGTTTAAACCTCTGAGATTTAACTTGATGGTTTCTGAGTCAAACCTTCAGCTGTTCTTCCTTCCCACTGTGGCCACTTGCTTGCTGAGGAGGAATCGGGTTCTGCTGGTTCGGCGATGAAGTCATCGCAGCAAAAAGACTACTCAACTGAAAAAAACTCCAAACTTTATTTACAGACAGGAAACAAACATGGACTGTTTACAGACGGCAGGTGTCGTGGAACGCCTCCAGGGTCCTAAAGTCCCTCCATGTTGGAGGCAGACCGTCCTGCAGGAACCGGCCACAGCGCTGACACGAAGACTGGAACAGCTTGATGTAGCTGCGGAGCCACGTCTGTGGACAGACAGGTGGGACAGACAGGTGGGACAGACAGGTGAGACAGAGAAACAAGTAAAGAGGCAGCAGATGAAAAGCGACTCACCATGAAGGAGCGGACGACCACGTCGGGCATCTGGGGCAGCTGGTAGTGCAGCAGGGCTGTTGTAGCATGATCAGTTACCTAGCAACCACACAACCAATCAGAAAGCTGAACACTCAAAGTACCTGACCAGAAACATAGAGGAAGGACAGACTTACTTTCTGGAAAACCAGGTACTGAGACTTTGTCCAAATGTCCAGCTGGGACAAAGACACAAGCATTAGCGTGGAGACATGATTGGAACCTGCCCGGGTTACCATGAAGACGCTGCCCAGGTGAGCCTCACCTTTCCGTCCTCACTGTGGACATTCTCATTAAAACCTCTGACGACGGTTCTGTCGATGAACAGAGAACGCATCACAACGATCGCCTTCAGCACCTTCCCAAGGGTCACCTGAGGACAAGAGAGCTGAGACAGACGCCTCCTCCACCCCCGAGACGCCTCCTCCACCCCCGAGACGCCTCCTCCACCCCCGAGACGCCTCCTCCACCCCCGAGACGCCTCCTCCACCCCCGAGACGCCTCCTCCACCCCCGAGACGCCTCCTCCACCTCTGAGACGCCTCCTCCACCCCCGAGACGCCTCCTCCACCCCCGAGACGCCTCCTCCACCCCCGAGACGCCTCCTCCACCCCGAGACGCCTCCTCCACCCCCGAGACGCCTCCTCCACCCGTTCCCTGGGCTGTAATCAGCTCTGACGTACCAGCAGCACAGCTGACGTCCCGTTGGGTCTGAAGAGCTCGATGGTCATATCCGGAAACATTCTGCCGACCCGGGAAATGACATCATCCACATACCTGCAGAGGGAGAAGCAGAGGCCAGTGGCAGGTGCGGCTACAGGTGCAGCTACAGGTGCAGCTACAGGTGCGGCTACAGGTGCGGCGTCCGGGTGACCCGTCACTAGGACTCACTGCGGCGGCAGCACCAGCGTACTGGGCTGGACTTTGGGCCGTCTCTTGGCCGATGCTCCCATCTGATTGGCCGATCGCTTCAGCGACTGCTGGTTCAGCAGACTGGAGGCCAACCCGGCGTGGTACTGCAGCTGAAACCAGAACCGGAACCAGCATGCACGGTGCTGCTTGTTGTCATGGTTACAGGACAGGAGCCGGGACATCAAGTGTAGCCGAGGTGCCGTTGCCATGGCAGCAGCCTGAGTAAAGGCCCGGATGTAACCGGCAGAACCCGACCTCTGGGTCGGGCTGCGTTGGACCAGGTGGACACCAGAGGGAAAGACCTGAGTGAAGTTGGTCCCCCACCTTCTCCAAATCAGACAAAACTGATGTCAGACGTTTGTGTTGCTATCATTCTAAAGATATTAAGAAAAATATTCTCCAGGGGTCATCAGAGGTCAACTACTTCCCCGGCCGGCCCTGCTCACTTTTGCAAAAATACATACATTTGGTGTCAATCAACTGTTTGTGCATGAAAATGTGTCCATTGAAAGAGCTGACATTACAAATGATACAACTATCAACTATTATTAATAGTTTATTAATAATAATAATAGTTCATAGAGGTCATCAAAGGTCAACCATCTCCCCCACCTTCTTCAAATCAGGGAAAATTGGTGTCAATCGACTCGACTACATTTGCTGAACAAATGTAGTCGAGTCGATTGAGGGAGGGGGGGGGGGGGGGTTGGGGGGGGGGGTTTGGGGGGGGGGGGGAGGCACCTTCACTCAGGTGAGGGAAAGGCATGTCACCATGGCAACAGCATCAGGCCGGGCCTCACCTTGTTGGACCACTTGTAGGCCTGCAGCAGCTGAGAGTAGAGAGGAGTTTTGTCCTGAACCGGGTCCAAACTCAGCAGCCCGCTGTTATGGAGCGGATGGGACTCTGAGGGTCGACCCACCAGGCCGCTGAGACGCTCCAGCTCACTGCGGGACAGCAGACACCCTGGTTACCTAGCAACCAGGGAACCACGCCCACTGGCCAACACAGGACTTCCTGTCACTGCTTTAGCTAACCCATTAGCCATCTGTTAGCTAACCCATTAGCCATCTGTTAGCTAACCCATTAGCCATCTGTTAGCTAACCCATTAGCCATCTGTTAGCTAACCCATTAGCCATCTGTTAGCTAACCCATTAGCCATCTGTTAGCTAACCCATTAGCCATCTGTTAACTAACCCATTAGCCATCTGTTAGCTAACCCATTAGCCATCTGTTAGCTAACCCATTAGCCATCTGTTAGCTAACCCATTAGCCATCTGTTAACTAACCCATTAGCCATCTGTTAGCTAACCCATTAGCCATCTGTTAGCTAACCCATTAGCCATCTGTTAGCTAACCCATTAGCCATCTGTTAGCTAACCCATTAGCCATCTGTTAGCTAACCCATTAGCCATCTGTTAGCTAACCCATTAGCCATCTGTTAGCTAACCCATTAGCCATCTGTTAACTAACCCATTAGCCATCTGTTAGCTAACCCATTAGCCATCTGTTAGCTAACCCATTAGCCATCTGTTAGCTAACCCATTAGCCATCTGTTAGCTAACCCATTAGCCATCTGTTAGCTAACCCATTAGCCATCTGTTAGCTAACCCATTAGCCATCTGTTAGCTAACCCATTAGCCATCTGTTAGCTAACCCATTAGCCATCTGTTAGCTAACCCATTAGCCATCTGTTAGCTAACCCATTAGCCATCTGTTAGCTAACCCATTAGCCATCTGTTAGCTAACCCATTAGCCATCTGTTAGCAACATGGTTTCAGGAAACAGCCTGGTCCAGCAGGAGAGTCCAGATCGGGTTCTGGATCATAGTTTTCCCTAAATTGAATTTTCTGAAAAACTCCTAAAGCACTAATTTTCAGGTGACTAGGGTTAGGGTAAGGGTTAGGGTACGGTGCAGAGGGTTGGTTTTGTTTTATCAAGATGATTCTTTAAACTTTTACAAACTAAACATCCTAATTAAATCCTAAATACACAATATTTTTTCTCTCTGCTCAATGCATAAAATAAAATTTAATAACATTGTCATTCTCTATAAATGATGCTAGAGGTTTAGATCTATGTTACAACTAGACTATTAATAGGGGCCCCTGATGTCTGGAGGCCCCTGAAGGGCCCCTGCCAGCAGCTACTGAGTTTTCTATATTCCAGTCTTATAATTGTAGATCTAGAGCAGGGGTGTCAAACTCATTTTGGTTTAGGGGCCACATTCAGCTTAATCTGATCTCCAGGGGCCGCACAAATTAACTCATTGCAAGATTAAATAGAACTAATGAAAGTGGACTCGTTGATTTTTATATTAAACAAATTTCACTTTTACAAAAATATATTATGAATAACTTCAGACTTTTTAATATACAATTTCAACAATAATTTTACTCAGTTAAACATTTATTTAAGTGCATTATGCGTAAGAACTGATCGCAGTGATTCTACAAAGTTGCAAAACATTTATTGACAGTTTTTGGAACTTCAAACACTGTCCTGCATGAAAAAATACATCAAACAGATAAAAATTAAGAAATGATTTAAAATCAATTTTCTACATCTGGGAAGCAATTTAAACAAATTAGCGAGCTTCACACATTTGAAATGTTAAGTGTTTTAAACAGACATTTGATTAAGTACATTTGTCGCCTTTCTTGTTGATGCATAAAATATATACATATAGAAAAACTTTCATACATAACATGTATTGCATGCATGAGAAATATTTCACTCAACGAACTGACAATGACTGAGAGCTCTGGCTCGGATGAAATTAACAGTTCGGAGAACCACCTTCATGACATGGTGCATTTTAGCGACTTGCAGCTTAATGCTTCCTGATGCAAAATACAATGAAATGTCCAAAACTCCCCTCCCTTTATTTGCAGCTTGGACTTTCTCTCTGAACTTTGTCACAACACCTGTCTTTGTCCCAAGCATTGACGGCGCACCATCAGTAGCTAGGCTTACGGTGCGGGACCGGTCCACCCGGAGCGGGACCGGTCCACCCCGACTCGGTCCGGCGCTCCAACAACGGAGCGGAAAATGTCTTCAGATGTCATGGTGTCGGTCATGGGCACCAACTCTAGAAACTCCTCTGTGACAGTGAACGTCTCATCAACAGTTGAGCGACATCCGCAGCATCAGTACTCTCTCTCATCACTGGCAACAGAAAATGCCAGAAATGACTCCGTTTTGCGTTTAAGCTGGTTGTCCAAATCTGCAGATAGTTCCGAAATCCTGTCTGCGACGGTATTTCTAGTCAAGCTAATCTTGGCAAAAGCTTGTCGCTTCTCAGGACACACAACTTGAACAGCTTCAGCATGCAGTTCCCTCACAGGAAGGCTTTGATGCTAACGCTATTTGGCTAGCAGTTAGCTAGCTGGCTTTCACCGCAGCATCACTGGCCTCTCGACTCCGGGTGAAAACAGATTGCTGTTTCCTCAGACCGTCAACATTTCATTATCTTCTGATTCTCAGTTCTCCTTGCAAGTGCTTGTATTTTTCACCATGCTGAGTTTCATAGTGGCGGCGAATATTGTATTCCTTAAGCACCGAAACCTGCTGCAGGCACACAAGGCACACGGGTTTTCCATTCACCTCCGTGAACAAATAAGAAGAAGTCCATTTTTCTTGAAAAATCCGACACTGTGTCTGTCTACCTTTCCATTTTTTGAGAAAGACATGTCTTTGATGAGGCTGCCGGGACCAAAATAAAACGCTGATAAAGCGATAGAATCAAAGCTGTTTACAGAACCTGAAGCTCAGTGCTGCCATCTGCTGTTAAATCCGATGTCTGCTCTGAATAAAACTGCGCCCCTCGTGGACAATATAGGAATTGCAGATTTTCAATTAAACGAAGTGTATGTTGTTGTTTTTTTCAATCATAATGGTCCGGCTGGGGGCATTTAGACCCCGGGCCGGACTAAATCGTTCAGCGGGCCGGTTTCGGCCCGCGGGCCGTACGTTTGACACCCCTGATCTAGAGGTTCTAACATAGAAAACATTATATAGAGTTAAACCCTTTGAGCGTTTAGATCTATAAATCATCTGCAGCCAAGTTGTTCTAGAGGTTAAATACATATTAATACATATAATTAGATATTATTAGGGCTTCATTAGTAAAATGGCAGCAAATTAACTGATTTCATAATGTCATAACCTTTGACCTTCTCTGGCCTCTAGTCTCAGAAACTTTATTCCTGTTGGGGGAAATAGACATTTGGTTTGCATGTCCCTCCATGATGGCAGTGATTTAGTAGGATCCAATTAGATTATTGATCAGTATGGGTTGTTCAGTGTTTTTGTTCAATTGGCCCCTTGTTAACTGTGGCCCCCGGCCCTCCATAGGCCCCTGCACGGCCCTGACCGGGACTCATCTGATGTCCAGTAAAGTCCCTGAGAACCTGCCCTTCTGCCCCCCTGCCCCTCCTGCCTGCACTCCTGGGGTCTCAACAGATGTAAACGCGGTTCCGGTCCGGAGCGGCTCTTACTTCAGGTCCCGGTTGACGGCTTGCAGGGTGTCCTGGAACTCGGAGATGAACCGCTTCTCGCGGCCCTCCAGAGTCTCGCGGTTCTTCATTCCGTCCTTCAGCGACTCGAAGACGCGGCTGACGCTGGAGCGAAGCGCCTGGATGCCGCTGATGGCGTGAGAGAAGGCGTCCAGGTTCACCCCCACGGAGATCGGCTCCGCCATCTTGCTGCTGCCGCTGCTTCTCCTGCTTC
>NW_026562389.1:13032500-13035000 GCF_027474105.1 Poeciliopsis prolifica | reverse complement strand
CTGTAGTCACTTTGCAGGTTGTCTCTGGGTGGCGTCACTTGTCCCCAGGTCACATGACCCTGTGATGTCAGCTGAGACACAAGCAGATGACGGATGGAGCCCCAGGTTTCTTTGATTTTCATTTTTGAAGGTTTTGTTGGCTTTAGTGGCTTTTTTTTTTAAGCAGTCCGACAGGAAAGAGGGCGATGAGGGAAGACCTGTGGCAAATGTCGGCAGGCCGGGGATCTAAGGCCTGCGTCACCACAGCATCCTGAGCCACACAGGAGCTGGCCTTGGTTCTGGTTGTGACCCAGTCCGTGGAGTGACAGTTGGCACCAGCAGCTTCAGGGATTATTAGCTCATCAGATTAGAGTCGGTGTTAATCTGTCGAACCAGAGATGTCCAGAACCCGTACATCTGACCAGAACCCTCATGTTGGGTGGTTCTGATGACCAACTGGTCCCCCATCTTTTCTCTTCATATCACTTTGTAGCGGTTCAACAAGATACCTGTCAGTCTGCAGGGGTGTGAGACTGGACCAGATCTAGACCCAAACTCACCTGACCCAGTCACCTTACCAGAACTGACTGGAACCCACCCAACTGATCCGGTTGGTCCTCAGCGGCTCCGGTTGGTACTCAGTAGGTCCGGTTGGTCCTCAGTAGGTCCGGTTGGTCCTCAGTAGGTCCGGGTTGGTCCTCAGTAGGCCCGGTTGGTCCTCAGTAGGTCTGGTTGGTACTCAGTAGGCCCGGTTGGTCCTCAGTAGGTCCGGTTGGTCCTCAGTAGGTCCGGTTGGTACTCAGCGGGTCCGGTTGGTCCTCAGTAGGTCTGGTTGGTCCTCAGCGGGTCCGGTTGGTCCTCAGTGGGTCTGGTTGGTCCTCAGCGGGTCCGGTTGGTCCTCAGTAGGTCCGGTTGGACCTCAGTAGGTCCGGTTGGTCCTCAGTAGGCCCGGTTGGTCCTCAGTAGGTCTGGTTGGTCCTCAGCGGGTCCGGTTGGTCCTTAGTAGGTCCGGTTGGTACTCAGCGGGTCCGGTTGGTCCTCAGTAGGTCAGGTTTGTCTTCTGTCTTTAGTGTTAAAATAAAAACCAGGCCGGTAGTTTGGTAGCGGGAGCTTCAAAGTCTTTTCACAGACTGTGACAGTTGACCCTTGACCCAGAAGTTGCGTCATATGACTGACTCTGACAGATCCGGAAGAGACCGGGTCGGACCTTAAAAAGTCCGAGTCCTGAACCCGTCTCTGCTCTTTCTATAAACAGAATCAATATGACAGAAGGTTGTAGTCTGACGCCTTGTTGGATGTGTTGCAGGAGAACCCGTACCTGTGCAGCGACGAGTGCGACGCGTCCAGCCCTGACCTGTCTCACCCTCCTCAGCTGATGGGAGACAGGGAGAGAGGGGGGCTCATCACCTACTGGCAAACCATCACCTGGTCCAGGTATCCTGAGCCCCTGCTGGCTAACATCACTCTGTCATGGAACAAGAGTCTGGAGGTGGTTGATGACATCATCATAACCTTTGAATACGGGAGACCGACCAGCATGGTGCTGGAGAAATCCATGGACAAAGGTAAGCTGACATCACCAGCTTCTAGGGAGATGTCAGAGATACACAGAAGAACTTTGGGTCGACAGCAGGAAGCAGCTGACGACTTCCTCTGATACCGAGTTGCTGTTTGTCCTCCAGGGACAACATGGCAGCCATATCAGTATTATGCTGACGACTGCCTCGAGGCCTTCGGCATGTCACCTAAACAAGTTTCTGACTTGGCGCCCACCAACCTAACCCGGGTCATCTGCACTGAGAAGTACTCCGGCTGGGTTGGAGCCAAGGCGAGTAACTGGACCTGACTTATGTCTCACTGGGACAATGAAAACTCAGGGAAGTCTTTGAAACTCTGTTGACCCCAATCTGCTTCAGGAGGAGAAGAATGTGGTGTTTGAGGTGCGTGCCCGATTTGGTGTGTTCGCTGGGCCAAAGCTGATCAACATGGATGCCCTTTACGTCCGGATGGAGACGATGAAAGGTCTCAGAGACTTCTTTACCTTTTCCAACCTCCGTCTGCGGCTCCTCCGCCCCGCTCTCGGAGGAACCTACGTCCAGAGAGACAACCTACTAAAGTACTTCTATGCCATTTCCAACATTGATGTACCTGCCAGGTAAGCAAACTCCTGAACTTGCTTACATTTTACAAACATTTACAGACATGCTCAACCAATAGCCCAGCGGGAGCAACCCTCAACCAGGCCACACATTCTGCACATCGGAAAGTCCTCAGCTTTCCAATGTGCTGTTAGTGTGGTTGTTAGTGACAACAACCACACAGGACCTCAATGATCAGGTCTGGAGATGTGGTGGGGTTATGTCTGACCCCTGGGCTGGGGTCAAGTGGGGTCAGGTCCTGTGGGTCTTTGGATGTGGTGGATTTTCTGAAACTTCAGCAGGGTTTAACAGATGCTGAGTTTGTCGCCACCAGAAGGACAGACAGGTTTCCAGACAGAAGGGTCGCGGTCAGGCCGTCTCTG
>NW_026562389.1:12975000-13027500 GCF_027474105.1 Poeciliopsis prolifica | reverse complement strand
CTAGTGCTGCTGGTACAACAGGACCTCCAGCAGACATCCGTTCAGCCATCAGTACAGCCCAGGGGACACTTACCAACAGTCCCAGTAGCACCATTAGCAGCTACAGTGTAGCCAGTAAGAGCATTACAATCTCAGCCAAAACCAGGGACTTGGAGGAGTCAAAGCGTAACTCAGTGACACCACCCTTTGACTCCACCTATTCTGGGACTGGTGATAGCGACTTGGTGACCACTGTCATTCCACCTTCTGTTGGTGTAGTGTCATCAACCAGGGCCCAGAATCCAGCAACCATTCCAGGTATCACTCCACCCAGTGAAGAGCTGTCTTCAGGGGACGCTCTCTCAACTCCAACCTCTCAGGAAGGAGACGCTCCACCTTCAGCCAGAGTTGACACTACGTCTGTTTCTCCAGATATTCTAGTCAACCCATTGCCCCCTCCAGATGTCCCAACTCCTCCTGAAGAAGAAAAGCCCATTTTAAAAGCCCAGAGTATGCTTCGTCCCATGGAACCTCCTGAAGATGTACGCCGTGATGTACCTTCAGTTTTACCACCTTCAGATGTTCCGCCAGGCAGCCGGTCATCTAAAACTCAAGAAACTGCAACTGATGTACCGTCCTCTGAGTTACTTCTGCCAAAGGCATCTCCTCCTCTAGGATCTACTTTAAAAATACCTCCAGAAGCATTATCCTCTAGAGATCCTGCATCTTCTCCCGATTCAGTTTCAGATATACCTTTTCCTAAATTTCCTTCTCGTAATAAACCTCCAGAAACACCTCCTCCAGATGTAGCGTCCTCCAGGACTCCTGGCGCTTTGACAGATGCTCTCCTGCCCTCTCTAACTCCACCCATAGTTCCCCTTTCAGCATCTGGGGCTGAAGTAGAGCCATCGGCTCCCTCTGGGGGAGAATTGGAATTAAATCCAGGTTTTGAAACCTTGGATCCATCTAAACCCAGTGCTAATCTAGATCTGGACGAATCACTACAAAATCCAAAATCTAGTTCAGAACAAGCATCCGTTGGTGATCCTGCAACCCAACAAGAAGAAAAGTCTTCTGGGGTGGAAGCAGCTCAGCCATCCGAAGAATCGGCATCTGGGAAAAGAGAGTCTAAAGAAGAAAAGGAGACCAAAGGTATAACTGGTTGCGTTAAAATAACTTTATTCAGATAAACTGATCAGAAGATCTGGAACCTTAAGATTGTTCCATTAAAAGAAAATGTCATTAAATGATTTACTATCAGCTTATTAGTGCATTCATGACACAAGTTGTAGCTTGAAATACTTTGGAATCTCTGCATGGATCTCTTATTTTGAAGTCCAAAAGGAAGTACTTCATGCTCTGTCAATTTGCTTTGACAGTTTATTTCTGCTTCTGCAGAGGAATCCTCTGGATTTGACTCATTGTGGAGACAGACAGAGAAGAAGAAGCAGTGTGTTAATCATGCTAGCGTCTAAAGAGTGGCTCCACTGCCTGTTCTGCTTTTCAAACATGAAGCCTGTTAAGAACTAAATATGAAGTTCAGTGAGAAAATTACAGAATCGTTTAAAACCAACATTTTTGTCTGTTCACACAAGGAGTCGCCATTTCCAAAGAGGAGGAGAAAGGCTTTGAGAAGAAAGGTACTAACCAACATGGCTGCTGCTTTCATAAGATGTTGTCATGATTGGTCAGACATTTGACCCTTGATCTGTTGTTGCCATGGTTACTCTGATTACTTCATGTTTTAAGCAATCCAGAAGATTCTGATTCCAGGAGGACCAAAGTCCACTCAGCTGTCCAAAATCATTTACGTCAACTTCCAGGGTAAGACCAGTTCCCTCCCAGTTCCCTCCCAGTTCCCCCTCAGGCCTCCCAACAGGAAGCCAGAAACATGGTCTAGTTCTGGATCCAGTCCCAGATCAGAACCTCCTCTGCCAAACATCTAAAATGGACCAGAACCGACTGGTTCTGGTGTTACTGGACCCAGCAGTCAGACTGGACATTCCAGAACCATCTTGATTCTGGAGCACAGGTCCTGGTTAGGGTTAGCCCTAAGCCAATTAATGACACAGAACCAGTTTAAAGGTTCTGTTGGTTCTGATCAGACGTCATTCAGCCTCTGCTGACCTGCAGGTCTTCTAGAACGGTTCTTTTGGAACAGTTCCTGTCAGCTCAGTGAAATCCAGAACCGGTCCAGAACCCTTCCTGATGCCCAGCAGAGAGACGCGATCCATTTCTAGGAATAATTCTGTGATTTCTATTTATTGATGTGTTAGAAATATTCATAAATCGTCTGTTTCCATTTTCCTCCATATTTCCTTTAATTTTTTCTCCTTTTATTTCCAAAAAGTATTTGATCGTTTCCTGGTTTATCTAAGAAATGTTTGAATAGATTATGTTCCACTTGACTGTAGAAATAAAGTTTTATTGACAGGGTGGGGCTTCAGGTGAGTCCAGGCTCTGATGTGTGTGTGTGTGTGTGTGTGTGTGTGTGTGTGTGTGTGTTCTCCAGACTGTGAGTGTAACGGTCACTCCAACCGCTGCAGTTACATCGACTTCATCAATGTGGTGACGTGTGTGAGCTGCAAGCACAACACGCGAGGAAAGAGCTGCCAATACTGCCGCCTCGGTTACTATAGAAACGCCTCGCTGCCACTGGATGACGACAACATCTGTGTGGGTCGGTACCACCAAACGCATCGACCCGGTCTCTGACCCGTCCGGGTCTCTGACCCTCAGCCGGCTGGCAAAGCCACAAGAGTAGATCCTGATGGTGGCGCCACCTGCTGAGTGATTTGTGTTTAACACCCCGTGATGATGATGATGATGATGATGCTAGTGCTAATGCTGATGAAGCTAATGTTAATGATGCTAATGCTGACCGTGTCCTCAGAGTGCGACTGCGACCCGGACGGCAGCGCGTCTCCTCACTGCTCAGACTCCGGTTTGTGTCGCTGTAAAGCTGGAGCCACCGGGCGGCGCTGTGACTCCTGCGTGTCTGGGTTCACATGGCGAGGAGGCGGAGCCGGGTGCACAGGTACACTTGCCGTTAGCTGATTAGAGTTCATCAGCTAGGCTAAGCTAGCTGATGAACTCTAATCTGTCCCTCAGAGAACCTCTGCGACTCGGAGCGCCAGCTCTGCCAGAACGGCGGCACCTGCGTCGACTTTCTGCGCTGCACCTGTCCAGGCAACTCCACAGGTAGCTGTGCAGCTGTATGACGTCACAGCTAGGTCTTGTGGGCGGGTTCTGACCAGAACAGGTGTGTTACGTTTGGGTGTGCAGGTCAGTTCTGCGAGCAGAGCGTCTGCACGAAGAAGAGCGGCTGCACTACAAACTCAAAAGGCTCCTCCCCCTCACTGACATCACAGCTTCACCTGGTGACCTTCATCCTAATCAGCTACACCATCAGCTGACCATGCCCCGCTGATGGACCATACCCACTATGACATCACAGGTGGAATAAAGATAATTGGTCCTGATGAAAAGCTTATAATCTTTATATTTCTGCAGTATGACAGGAAGTGACATCACAGTATTATTCTCAGACTTTTGCACCTGTCAGGTGACTCTTTAGTGTTGAATAGCAGAGAAAACATTAAAAACCCAAGCCTGAATACGTCTCACTTCCAACATGAACACTACATTACCCAGAATCCTCCTGTGTCCCACAGCGGTGAGAAAAATGGGCGGCTCTGCGATGATGAAGGCGGAGCTTCAGCTGCTCTCAAACACTTCCTGCTCGCCGACGATGCCAGGAATGTCTTCCTCTGAGGACGGATGGAAAATATCAGAATCAGTCCAAAAGTTACAGAAGAACAGGAAGCAGACAGGAAACAAACAAGAAGCAAACAGGAAGCATACAGGAAGCAGACAGGAAGCAGACAGGAAGCAAACAAGAAGCAGACAGGAAGCAAACAAGAAGCAGACAGGAAGCAAACAAGAAGCAGACAGGAAACAAACAGGAAGCAGACAGGAAGCAAACAGGAAGCAAACAAGAAGCAAACAGGAAGCAGACAGGAAGCAACCAAGAAGCAGACAGGAAGCAAACAAGAAGCAGACAGGAAGCAAACAAGAAGCAGACAGGAAGCAAACAAGAAGCAGACAGGAAGCAAACAGGAAGCAGACAGGAAGCAAACAGGAAGCAAACAAGAAGCAAACAGGAAGCAGACAGGAAGCAACAGGAAGCAGACAGGAAGCAACCAAGAAGCAGACAGGAAGCAAACAAGAAGCAGACAGGAAGCAAACAAGAAGCAGACAGGAAGCAAACAAGAAGCAGACAGGAAGCAAACAAGAAGCAGACAGGAAGCAAACAGGAAGCAGACAGGAAGCAAACAGGAAGCAGACAAGAAGCAAACAAGAAGCAGACAGGAAGCAGACAGGAAGCAAACAGGAAGCAAACAAGAAGCAGACAGGAAGCAAACAAGAAGCAGACAGGAAGCAAACAAGAAGCAGACAGGAAGCAAACAAGAAGCAGACAGGAAGCAAACAAGAAGCAGAAAGGAAGCAAACAGGAAGCAGACAGGAAGCAAACAGGAAGCAGACAGGAAGCAAACAAGAAGCAGACATGAACTAGACAGGAAGCAAACAGGAAACAAACAGGAAGCAGACAGATAGGAAGCAAACAAGAAGCAGACAGGAACTAGACAGGAAGCAGACAGGCAATAAAAAGGAAGCAGACAGGAAGCAAACAGGAAGCAGACAGGAAGCAAACAAGAAGCAGAAGGAAGCAAACAGGAAGCAGACAGGAAGCAAACAAGAAGCAGACAGGAAGCAAACAGGAAGCAGACAGGAAGCAAACAAGAAGCAACAGGAACTAGACAGGAAGCAAACAGGAAACAAACAGGAAGCAGACAGGAAGCAAACAAGAAGCAGAAAGGAAGCAAACAGGAAGCAGACAGATAGGAAGCAAACAAGAAGCAGACAGGAACTAGACAGGAAGCAGACAGGAAATAAAAAGGAAGCAGACAGGAAGCAAACAAGAAGCAGAAGGAAGCAAACAAGAAGCAGACAGGAAGCAAACAAGAAGCAGACAGGAAGCAGACAGAAAGCAAACAAGAAGCAGAAGGAAGCAAACAGGAAGCAGACAGGAAGCAAACAAGAAGCAGACAGGAAGCAAACAAGAAGCAGACAAGAAGCAAACAAGAAGCAGACAGGAAGCAAACAGGAAGCAAACAAGAAGCAGACAGGAAGCAAACAGGAAGCAGACAAGAAGCAAACAAGAAGCAGACAGGAACTAGACAGGAAGCAAACAGGAAACAAACAGGAAGCAGACAGGAAGCAAACAAGAAGCAGACAGGAAGCAAACAGGAAGCAGACAGGAAGCAAACAAGAAGCAGACAGGAACTAGACAGGAAGCAAACAGGAAACAAACAGGAAGCAGACAGGAAGCAAACAAGAAGCAGACAGGAAGCAAACAGGAAGCAGACAGGAAGCAAACAGGAAACAAACAGGAAGCAGACAGGAAGCAAACAGGAAGCAGACAGGAAGCAAACAAGAAGCAGATATGAAGCACACAGGAAGCAAACAAGAAGCAGACAGGAACTAGACAGGAAGCAAACAGGAAGCAGACAGGAAATAAACAGGAAGCAGACAGGAAGCAAACAAGAAGCAGAAGGAAGCAAACAGGAAGCAGACAGGAAGCAAACAAGAAGCAGACAGGAAGCAAAAGAGAAGCAGACAGGAAGCAAACAAGAAGCAGACAGGAAGCAAACAAGAAGAAGACAGGAACTAGACAGGAAGCAAACAGGAAGCAGACAGGAAATAAACAAGAAGCAGACAGGAAGCAAACAGGAAGCAGACAGGAAGCAAACAAGAAGCAGACAGGAAGCAAACAAGAAGCAGACAGGAAGCAAACAAGAAGCAGATAGGAAGCAAACAGGAAGCAAACAAGAAGCAGACAAGAAGCAAACAGGAAGCAGACAAGAAGCAGACAGGAAGCAAACAAGAAGCAGACAGGAACTAGACAGGAAGCAAACAGGAAGCAGACAGGAAATAAACAAGAAGCAGACAGGAAGCAAACAGGAAGCAGAAAGGAAGCAAACAAGAAGCAGAAAGGAAGCAAACAGGAAGCAAACAAGAAGCAGACAGGAAGCAAACAAGAAGCAGACAGGAAGCAAACAGGAAGCAAACAAGAAGCAGACAGGAAGCAAACAGGAAGCAAACAAGAAGCAGACAGGATATCACCATATTAAACCAACTGTTATCCATCTTGTATCCATCTTCCTGATGAATAAAGAGATTCCAGGAATGAATAATCTCCTACAGATTCTTTCATTATTGATTATTTTAATCTACAAGTTTGGTCTGATTTAACTTTAGACAGTATGTAAACTTCTGATTTTGAACTCATTACAACTTATGCTGAAGTTTAAACGATAATGACATGCAAGGAGTCTTTATGTCAGTGATGTCCAGTCAGGGGAGGCAGGCAGAGCCTCACCTTCCAACATGGAGAAATAATATCAAATCATAAGATAATTACATTGCTATGTTCACCCTGTGGTTTGTACTACAAAGTATTTCATTTTTATTCAGCTTAACCAAATTTGATTATTTTCTTCTTCAAAATCACATAATTTTCCCATTTAAATGCTCAGAGAGCAGCAGGTGAAGCAGAAGGTGAAGCAGCAGGAAGTTGCATCACCTGGACTGATCAATGTCTCACTAACTGCACTGGCTGCCATTGAGCATTAAAAACATTGAATATATCAACTGATTTTCCATCATTTAGCTCATATATATATAATTTACAGTGTTTGTTGCAGAGCAGCGATCAGAAACCAGAGAACTGACTGGAGGTGAGGCAGGCAGTTCTCTGGCCTCAAACATCAAATCAAATTTTATTTGTATAGCACATTTCAGCAACAAGGCATTTCAAAGTGCTTCACATCATAAACACAAAAACACAAAGTCATGCAACATAGAATAAGCAATACATTGTTACATATTACATTTCTAATAAAACAGGTGTGTTTTTAGTTGAGATTTAAAAGAAGTCAGAGTTTCTGCTGTTTTACAGTTTTCTGGAAGTTTGTTCCAGATGTTTTGGTGCATAGATGCTGAAAGCTGCTTCTCCTCTCTTGGTTCTGGTTCTGGGGATGCAGAGCAGAACCAGAACCAGAACCAGAACCTGAGAGTCTGGAAGGTTGATACAACAACAGCAGATCTTTGATGTATTGTGGTGCTAAACCGTTCAGTAATTTATAAACTAACAACAGTATTTTAAATCTATTCTTTGAGCTACAGGGAGCCAGTGGAGGGACTTTAAAACTGCTGTTATGTCTCTATCTTCCTGGTTTTAGTGAGAACAGGAGCAGCAGCTTCTGGATCAGCTGCAGCTGGAGGATTGATTTGTTGGACAGGCCTGTGAAGACGCTGTTACAATAATCAATGTGACTAAAGATAAACGCATGGATGAGTTTCTCTAGATCAGGTGATAGAAGGCCGACTGGTTGCTTTGTTCCTGGGAGCGGGGTCAGTGGGGTCAGCGGGGTCAGCAGGGTCGGTGGAGGCGTTTTGGTTGCAGCTGCTTGTTTGTCTTTCTTTGGCGGAGCAGGCGTTGAAGTTGAAGGTGGGTTTCGGCTCAGAGACGGCCACGCTGATTCGTCCAGGTGCGGGTTTCTCCCTGATAGTCGTCTCATGGGATCCGCAGTGCGAGATTCCTGTTTCGGCTTGGCACCCAGAGCGTTCCAGGGTGAGCTGCTCATTGCAGGGCGCACAACCTCTCCGTTGATTTGAGGAAGAGTTGTTTCATTTCCACAGGAAACGATCTCAAAGTTCACCTCTAGCAGTTTAATCTTCATTTCTATAAACTGAAGTTGTTGTAAAATACTGCTCATGTCCTTGGGGTCAGTTTGAGGCATTTTGCCCTGGTTTAACTTGGAGGTAAAGAAAAGTAAGGCAAAAATAAAAGTAAGAAAATCCCCCAGTCCTTAGGTTTGGAGTAATCCAGTTAAGATGTCAATAATGTAAATATAACTATAAAACTGTCACTTTAAAAATAATTCACAGGCAGAGTTATCAGTAAGGAGGAGAGAGAGCAGGATGAGCTGTTCCTCCTTCAGCAGTCAAACCTCTAAGATCATGGCAGGGGGCGCTCATGATCCCAGACACTGAGACTCCACACTGCAGAGGAAGAGACAGCAACAGCGAGCTAGCCATGAAGCTAGCCATGGAGCTAAGCATGGAGCTAGCCATGAAGCTAGCCATGGAGCTAAGCATGGAGCTAGCCATGGAGCTAGCCATGAAGCTAGCAATGGAGCTAGCCATGAAGCTAGCCATGGAGCTAGCCATGAAGCTAGCCATGGAGCTAGCCATGGAGCTAGCCATGAAGCTAGCCATGGAGCTAGCCATGAAGCTAGCCATGAAGCTAGCCATGGAGCTAGCCATGAAGCTAGCCATGGAGCTATCCATGGAGCTAGCCATGGAGCTAGCCATGAAGCTAGCCATGGAGCTAGCCATGAAGCTTGCCATGGAGCTAGCCATGAAGCTAGCCATGAAGCTAGCCATGAAGCTAGCCATGGAGCTAGCCATGAAGCTAGCCATGGAGCTATCCATGGAGCTAGCCATGGAGCTAGCCATGAAGCTAGCCATGGAGCTATCCATGAAGCTAGCCATGAAGCTAGCCATGAAGCTAGCCATGGAGCTAGCCATGAAGCTAGCCATGGAGCTAGCCATGAAGCTAGCCATGGAGCTAGCCATGAAGCTAGCCATGAAGCTAGCCATGAAGCTAGCCATGAAGCTAGCCATGGAGCTATCCATGGAGCTAGCCATGGAGCTAGCCATGGAGCTAGCCATGAAGCTAGCCATGGAGCTAGCCATGAAGCTAGCCATGGAGCTAGCCATGAAGCTAGCCATGAAGCTAGCCATGGGAGCTAGCCATGAAGCTAGCCATGGAGCTATCCATGGAGCTAGCCATGGAGCTAGCCATGAAGCTAGCCATGGAGCTATCCATGAAGCTAGCCATGGAGCTAGCCATGGAGCTAGCCATGAAGCTAGCCATGGAGCTATCCATGGAGCTAGCCATGAAGCTAGCCATGGAGCTAGCCATGGAGCGGAAAGCCAGGGCTCAATGCCAGCAGCAACTGGAGGAAACGATGGTCAAATGACATTGAATACACAGTGTTAAGAATAAAAAAGAGGATTAACTTGATTTTGCTCGTTAATTCCTCTCTGATCCCGGATTCTTGAGCCTCAATATGTGGAGGGAGAAAGAGCAATCATACGGCATCAGACTTCAGATATCCAGAGTTTTATCCAGAGAAATTCAATGCAAGAAGAATGTTACAATAAGCATCTCACCTAGATTATCAAAAGTCCAAGACATGACAAAACAGAAACAATTACACAAGTTGAAAGTAAAGGCAGAAAAATGCATTTTTCCGGAAATTGCGAACTCGGGCAGAAAGCAATTCGAATTCTTTGTTGCAAACGAAAACTTTTATAAGCCTGCGCCTTTCTCTAAATGTAAATATATGCACTTAATGTTACTTTTATTACCTCTGCTAAAGAGCCCAAAGGCAGATCTATGGATTGTCAAACTGGGTCTTTGCCGTACCAGGCGTCCCTGCAAACCCTCCCAGAGCTAAATTTACGACCTATGCCTGTTTTGGTTTTCTGCCTCAGTGATTGAACTAGAACGTGTTTGTGTTTTACTGAAACAAAATCTAATGCTAAATAATGACTATAACTTTGGATCTAAGAAGTAACTAATTCAAAACATGCTTAAAGAATTATATTTAATTCTAATAAAATTATTTATAAAAAGTTTTAAGATCCTAGTGAACTTTTTAACCACACTAAGGAATTTGTTAATTGTCTGGCAGATAGATGTCCTGTCTAAAGAGAGTTAAGGAGTCTCAGTCTGTCTTTCTTTAAAATCCTCCCTATACAATTCATGTAAAATTTTGAGTGGCCAGTTGTTTTAGTTTGGATCTTTATCTAAGTTTGTCTTAACGTAAAAGTTAGCTTGTGTACTATTGTGCTACTTTAAAATTCTATTTCAACAACAGGAACCCAACGAGGAACAGGGAACAGAGGACCAGAGGGAACTAGAAACAACATCTCATCTCATCAAGGGGAGATGAGACAACAGGAGACTCAGACACAGAAACCTGCTGACCTTAAATACCCTCTAAGTCTTAAAGCAGAAGAGGTTCATTTTAAAATTCTCTATAACATTTTTTCATCCAGGGAACTATGAAGACAAAGATTCAACTTTGATACCAACAGCTGGACCTTCTGTGACAACAACATTGAAACAACAGATCATCTCTTCTATTGTGTTGTTCTATTGGAGAAACTTTCAGGCCTGGATCTCACCAAAACTTTCCTTACATCATCCCTTAAAAGGAGAGAATATAATATTTGGACCCACCCAGAGACAGAAGAACCGACATCATTCTGAACAACCTGCTGATCTTCGCCAAATTCTTCATCCTCTGCTGTAAATGAGGAATAGAAAAGCTGACTTTTCAGCTTTTAAAAACCTTTTGATGGAGAACCGCTTCAGGACCTTAAAACTGATGAAAACAAGCAGGGAATGCAGCTCTGACCCGATAATGATCTGAACTGATTTGAGACCTGAAGCCCCTTTGCCTTTATCTGTTTGTTTTTGTCGTTCTACTTTCTCGCTGTTTGATGTCTGACAAATTTGATTTATTTCTAATTTAACTTTTTTATTGTTGTCTTATAATAATATGTGTGCTTTAAGCCTGTAAGACTCGATTTCTCCAGGAATGTACATGCCACGTGATCTTGTAAATAACAGTGAAAAAATAACTCAATCTGTCGCTTCCGCCATCTTGGTGGCTCCGCTGGTGGAGAAATGATGCGAACCCCAGGTGACGTCAGCTCAGACACCGGAAGTGACCTTGGTTTATAAGCGCAACCTTCAAACGGGCCCCCTGGACCCAAAGCTTGAGGTTCTGGTTCAAAACTGAACTCCGGGCCAGTACAACAAGGACTCGGGTCAGCTGATCCACCGGAACCATGAAGCTCCTGGGCCGAACCGGAACCGCCCTGTTGGTGGGAGCGGGGTTCGGAGCCGCAGTGAGCCGCCTGCTGAGCAGGCGAGGCCGGGCTGAGGAGGAGCCACAAGCCGGGCTGTTGGGGTGGGTTCCGGTCCTCCCGGTACCGGAGAATCTGACCGTCCGGGCCTCCGAACTCGCCGTGAGTGAACCGCTGTGTCTGTGCGAGGCTCGTGACCCGGTTCCGACCCATTTATCAAGAACCTTTGGGTTTAGTCTGAGTCCTGAATCAGAACTACTTTAAATCCAGCAGGTTAATCGATAATCAAACTACACATGACAGGCTGATCAATACTTCCTATCAGAAGATACAATTCATTCTACGGAGATTCTACATTTATGAATATGTGCAATAATATTAAGATATTTAGATTAATTGCAAATTGTTCCAATAATTATCCTGGTGACTCATTTTTACTGATCAATTTCTAAATAAAGATCAATAAAATTATGAATGAAATTATCTTGTTCATTCAAAATAAAAGCACCAAATGTAATAACTTTATCCGCCAGAAGGGGGCAGGCCACAACCATCTGAATGTTGGAAATGAGTCAGATATTTATTGATCCTTTCTGTAAATCAGCTGTTATTCATACAGATGTTAGAAAATACTTTTACTGGCTGTTAGCAAAGCTGATGAAACGTTTTAGCATTAAAATCACAACAGGAAATTTTCACGATATGATAAATAAATGAGTTTCTGCTGTTGTTTAACTTTAAAAGCCTTTAACAACAAAGTCAAGAACATCTTCATGCTCTTTACTGCAATTGTGATTTTTATCTTTCCTAAATGAAATGATTTTTATTTCCAGTTTTAACTGTTGGACATAAAGAACTTTACCATAAACTTAATATTCTTCCATAAACAGTTAAATCTTTTTGCAACAATTTGTTTAAAATCATTAGTTTTCAGTTCACCTTGTTGCTATGGTAACATGTGGTTCTGACCCACAGCAGGTTGGATCCCGGATTCATTCAGGAAAAAAAGCCTCTAAACCGAACCTGGAAGGGTTGCATTATGTATCGCTAAGCTAACCCGATGTTAGCTTCACCCTGAGATAACTCTGGGTTATATTAACCTAAGCAGTCCACTCTGACAGAACCAGAACCGGTCGACGGTTCTGGTTCCACCATCCCACTGACTGGTCTGTTTGGTTGAGTCCAGGTGAGTCCAGGTAACTCTGGAGCTGTGATGAAATATGGCTTCCCCTCACTGGCCAACGTCCGGTCCAGAGAGTCCTACGTCACATCGTACGATCCTCGCACACGCACGGCATCCTGGGTAATTGAGAGGCTGAACCCCGCCTCCCTGACTGGGCCGTCAGACAGGAAGTGCTGTGAGTTCAAAGAGGACGACAGGTGAGTAGAGGTTGTGCAGGCAGGTGAGTCGGGCGGGTGGATGGAGTTTAACCTGCGACGCGTTTCATCGGCAGCGTCCACGTCTTCCACAGAGCCACGAACGCAGACTATAGGGGGAGTGGCTTCGACAGGGGTCACCTGGCAGCTGCAGCCAATCACAAGTGGAGTCAAAAGGCCATGGAGGACACCTTCTACCTGAGCAATGTGGCTCCACAGGTAAAACACACCTGACTCAGGTTACAGTCTGGGTGTGTACACGTAGACCACTGAGGACCAGTCAGGAGACAGGAAGGACGACGTCCTGTGGGGTCGATATGATCAATAATCTAATCAATAACCGATGGGAAAGCAGGTTGGAGAACAGAACAGGATTCACCTGCCCAGGTGTCTGTGGTTCCACTCTCTCACTGACCAGGTTCTGACCCAGAATGAACCAATCACATCGTCTTGTTTGGACTCAGCCTTGCATTTACGTCCCGCCCACCGGAGCCTCTGATTGGTCAGGTCTATTTAATTTTCTCCACCTGCTTCTGCAGAACCCTCACCTGAACCAGAACACCTGGAACAACCTGGAGAAGCTCTGCCGCAATCTGACCAAACAATACCTCAACGTCTACGTGTGCACCGGCCCGCTCTACCTGCCCAGGTAAACTGTTCTTTTGTAGTTAGGGGGCGGAGCTTAGACTCCAGGTGTGATTTGTTTTACAGGCAGGAAGACGACGGGAAGCTCTACGTCAGGTACCAGGTGATTGGACGGAACCATGTCGCCGTGCCGACTCACTTCTTCAAGGTAAGACTGGACCGTGTGATGATGTCATCAGCTACCTGCCTGTGTTCTGAGCCCACCTGGCCCCGATCTCCAGGTGCTGATTCTGGAGCAGGCGGACGGCCGGGGGGTGGAGCTCCGCTCCTACGTCTTACCCAACCAGCCGGTGGATGACAAGCTTCCTCTGGAGCGTTTCCTGGTTCCCATAGAAACTATCGAGCGAGCGTCGGGACTGCTGTTCGTTCCGAACATCATGAAGCGGACGAGCAGCCTGCAGGCCATCGGCGACAAGTGAACTACAGCTCCCACAATGCCCTGCTGCAGGCTGCGCAGTCGCCAGGGAGACGCATCGTCGTTTCCTGCAGTCGTCATGTTTTTCATTAGAGGCAGCTGATCTGAAAGTGTTTCTGATGTATTTATTGATCATCATTTAGTGGAAGTAGAAAGATAATGACGCTCAGTCAGCTCAGCTGTCAAACTGATTTAAAACAAAGTTAAAAACAGTCAAATCTGGTCAGCATATGCAAGATTCCAAAATAAAAGCATCCAACAGTCCACTTCCTGTCCATGATTGCAGCCCATCCCACTCACAGATGACGTGGGGCTTTCAAATAATCCCTGTATTCTGATTGGAGGTCAGATGTCGTCCATCTCACTGTCGTCTTCCAGGTCTGAGTTAAAGATGTCCGACAGCTGGTACCTGTCCTGGCTGCAGCGGTCCTGTAGCTCCGCCGACCCGTCCAAAGACCTCAGTCGCTTCTGCAGGACAGGAACCACTCGGTGGTACAGGAAGTCGACAATCTCTAAGGTCAGAGGGAAAGGGAACGCGTAAGAACATCCTTCCTGTTGGTCAGAACCTCTGCAAAGCACACCTGCGTACATATCAACCCCCTTGACTCTGACACCTTGAAGAAAGACCTTCAGAGGAAAAGCGAGCTACACGTTTCCTCTACATTTCTTACCACTAGCTCTTTTTAACATCTAACTCTTAGTTTTTCTCATCCTGGTTGCAAAGCACTAAAATGTCTTTAGTAGGTTTGGCATCATCCACCAGAGCATCAGCTCTCAGTTTTAAGATCATATTTAAAATTTTTATCTGATTTAGCGTTAAATCCTGATAAGATCATTACAGAGGGCACTTCAAAATTCACAATACTGGGGGCCGTAGCCTGATAGCACCCTGCCGTACTAGCTTAGCCTGATAGCAGCCTGCCGTACTAGCTTAGCCTGATAGCAGCCTGCCGTACTAGCTTAGCCTGATAGCAGTCTGCCGTACTAGCTTAGCCTGATAGCAGCCTGCCGTACTAGCTTAGCCTGATAGCAGTCTGCCTTACTAGCTTAGCCTGATAGCAGTCTGCCGTACTAGCTTAGCCTGATAGCAGCCTGCCGTACTAGCTTAGCCTGATAGCAGCCTGCCGTACTAGCTTAGCCTGATAGCAGTCTGCCTTACTAGCTTAGCCTGATAGCAGTCTGCCTTACTAGCTTAGCCTGATAGCAGTCTGCCGTACTAGCTTAGCCTGATAGCAGTCTGCCGTACTAGCTTAGCCTGATAGCAGTCTGCCGTACTAGCTTAGCCTGATAGCAGCCTGCCGTACTAGCTTAGCCTGATAGCAGTCTGCCTTACTAGATTAGCCTGATAGCAGTCTGCCGTACTAGCTTAGCCTGATAGCAGTCTGCCGTACTAGCTTAGCCTGATAGCAGTCTGCCGTACTAGCTTAGCCTGATAGCAGCCTGCCGTACTAGCTTAGCCTGATAGCAGTCTGCCGTACTAGCTTAGCCTGATACCAGCCTGGCGTACTAGCTTAGCCTGATAGCAGTCTGCCGTACTAGCTTAGCCTGATAGCAGCCTGCCGTACTAGCTTAGCCTGATAGCAGTCTGCCGTACTAGCTTAGCCTGATAGCAGTCTGCCGTACTAGCTTAGCCTGATAGCAGTCTGCCGTACTAGCTTAGCCTGATAGCAGTCTGCCTTACTAGCTTAGCCTGATAGCAGTCTGCCGTACTAGCTTAGCCTGATAGCAGTCTGCCGTACTAGCTTAGCCTGATAGCAGTCTGCCTTACTAGCCTGATAGCAGCCTGCCGTACTAGCTTAGCCTGATAGCAGCCTACCCTACTAGCTTAGCCTGATAGCAGTCTGCCGTACTAGCTTAGCCTGATAGCAGTCTGCCGTACTAGCTTAGCCTGATAGCAGCCTGCCGTACTAGCTTAGCCTGATAGCAGCCTGCCGTACTAGCTTAGCCTGATAGCAGTCTGCCGTACTAGCTTAGCCTGATAGCAGTCTGCCTTACTAGCTTAGCCTGATAGCAGCCTGCCGTACTAGCTTAGCCTGATAGCAGCCTGCCGTACTAGCTTAGCCTGATAGCAGCCTGCCGTACTAGCTTAGGCTGGGTTGGCATCATGAACAGAGTCTGCAGTCTTTCCCACTCTGCTTTGTGTCGATATGTGAAGGAACATCAGAACCTGCCATAACTCTGTGCTCTCTGACCTTTTTTAATGAGTTTACTGAACTGATTATTACAACCCTGAGAGAAAATCTCTTAATCAGACAGCACTGTAATAACCTCCATAGAAAACTGTAGTGTTTAATAACAACGATCCAATTAGAAAATATGGACTTTAAACAGAATTGTTTACATTGTTCCACAGTGGGATCAATAGAAATGAATATTGATCTATAGAAATCAGTAAAAATCAATAAAAATCAGGCCTCACTCACCTCCAAAAGACAACAAGTGGGAATGTGGAACTTTACGTTGTTTAAGCCTGCTGAACATTCGCTGGACGCTCCATGGGGTCACATCACTGCAAGCAGTACTATAGTCAGTACCATTTAATACTAGTCAGTACCATTTAATACTAGTCAGTACCATCTAATACTAGTCAGTACCATCTAATACTAGTCAGTACCATCTAATACTAGTCAGTACCATTAAATACTAGTCAGTACCATCTAATACTAGTCAGTACCATCTAATACTACAGTCAGTACCATCTAATACTAGTCAGTACCATCTAATACTACAGTCAGTACCATTTAATACTAGTCAGTACCATTTAATACTAGTCAGTACCATCTAATACTAGTCAGTACCATTAAATACTAGTCAGTACCATTAAATACTAGTCAGTACCATTAAATACTAGTCAGTACCATCTAATACTACAGTCAGTACCATCTAATACTAGTCAGTACCATTTAATACTAGTCAGTACCATCTAATACTAGTCAGTACCATTAAATACTAGTCAGTACCATCTAATACTAGTCAGTACCATCTAATACTACAGTCAGTACCATCTAATACTAGTCAGTACCATCTAATACTACAGTCAGTACCATCTAATACTACAGTCAGTACCATCTAATACTAGTCAGTACCATCTAATACTAGTCAGTACAATCTAATACTACAGTCAGTACCATCTAATACTAGTCAGTACCATCTAATACTACAGTCAGTAACATCTAATACTAGTCAGTACCATATAATACTAGTCAGTACCATTTAATACTAGTCAGTACCATCTAATACTAGTCAGTACCATCTAATACTGGTCAGTACCATCTAATACTAGTCAGTACCATCTAATACTAGTCAGTACCATCTAATACTAGTCAGTATCATTTAATACTAGTCAGTACCATCTAATACTAGTCAGTACCATCTAATACTAGTCAGTATCATTTAATACTAGTCAGTACCATTTAATACTAGTCAGTACCATCTAATACTACAGTCTGTACCATGTAATACTAGTCAGTACCATCTAATACTACAGTCAGTACCATCTAATACTAGTCAGTACCATATAATACTAGTCAGTACCATTTAATACTAGTCAGTACCATCTAATACTAGTCAGTACCATTTAATACTAGTCAGTACCATCTAATACTACAGTCAGTACCATCTAATACTAGTCAGTACCATCTAATACTAGTCAGTACCATCTAATACTACAGTCAGTACCATCTAATACTAGTCAGTATCATTTAATACTAGTCAGTACCATCTAATACTAGTCAGTACCATCTAATACTAGTCAGTATCATTTAATACTAGTCAGTACCATTTAATACTAGTCAGTACCATCTAATACTACAGTCTGTACCATGTAATACTAGTCAGTACCATCTAATACTACAGTCAGTACCATCTAATACTACAGTCAGTATCATCTAATACTAGTCAGTACCATCTAATACTAGTCAGTACCATCTAATACTACAGTCAGTACCATCTAATACTACAGTCAGTACCATCTAATACTACAGTCAGTACCATCTAATACTACAGTCAGTACCATCTAATACTAGTCAGTACCATCTAATACTACAGTCAGTACCATCTAATACTACAGTCAGTACCATCTAATACTAGTCAGTACCATATAATACTAGTCAGTACCATTTAATACTAGTCAGTACCATCTAATACTAGTCAGTACCATTTAATACTAGACAGTACCATCTAATAATACAGTCTGTACCATGAAATACTAGTCAGTACCATCTAATACTACAGTCAGTACCATCTAATACTAGTCAGTACCATCTAATACTAGTCAGTACCATCTAATACTAGTCAGTATCATTTAATACTAGTCAGTACCATTTAATACTAGTCAGTACCATCTAATACTACAGTCAGTACCATGTAATACTAGTCAGTACCATCTAATACTACAGTCAGTACCATCTAATACTACAGTCAGTACCATCTAATACTACAGTCAGTATCATCTAATACTACAGTCAGTACCATCTAATACTAGTCAGTACCATCTAATACTACAGTCAGTACCATCTAATACTACAGTCAGTACCATCTAATACTAGTCAGTACCATCTAATACTACAGTCAGTACCATCTAATACTACAGTCAGTACCATCTAATACTAGTCAGTACCATATAATACTAGTCAGTACCATTTAATACTAGTCAGTACCATCTAATACTAGTCAGTACCATTTAATACTAGTCAGTACCATCTAATACTACAGTCAGTACCATCTAATACTAGTCAGTACCATCTAATACTAGTCAGTACCATCTAATACTGGTCAGTACCATCTAATACTAGTCAGTACCATCTAATACTAGTCAGTATCATTTAATACTAGTCAGTACCATCTAATACTAGTCAGTACCATCTAATACTAGTCAGTATCATTTAATACTAGTCAGTACCATCTAATACTACAGTCTGTACCATGTAATACTAGTCAGTACCATCTAATACTACAGTCAGTACCATCTAATACTAGTCAGTACCATCTAATACTACAGTCAGTACCATCTAATACTGGTGAGTACCATCTAATACTAGTCAGTACCATCTAATACTAGTCAGTACCATCTAATACTACAGTCAGTACCATCTAATACTACAGTCAGTACCATCTAATACTACAGTCAGTACCATCTAATACTAGTCAGTATCATTTAATACTAGTCAGTACCATGTAATACTACAGTCAGTACCATCTAATACTAGTCAGTACCATCTAATACTAGTCAGTACCATCTAATACTACAGTCAGTACCATCTAATACTAGTCAGTACCATCTAATACTACAGTCAGTACCATCTAATACTAGTCAGTACCATTTAATACTAGTCAGTACCATCTAATACTAGTCAGTACCATCTAATACTAGTCAGTACCATTTAATACTAGTCAGTACCATCTAATACTACAGTCAGTACCATCTAATACTAGTCAGTACCATCTAATACTAGTCAGTACCATCTAATACTACAGTCAGTACCATCTAATACTAGTCAGTACCATCTAATACTAGTCAGTACCATTTAATACTAGTCAGTACCATCTAATACTACAGTCAGTACCATCTAATACTAGTCAGTACCATCTAATACTAGTCAGTACCATCTAATACTACAGTCAGTACCATCTAATACTAGTCAGTACCATCTAATACTACAGTCAGTACCATCTAATACTAGTCAGTACCATCTAATACTAGTCAGTACCATCTAATACTACAGTCTGTACCATGAAATACTAGTCAGTACCATCTAATACTACAGTCAGTACCATCTAATACTGGTCAGTACCATCTAATACTAGTCAGTACCATCTAATACTACAGTCAGTACCATCTAATACTACAGTCAGTACCATTTAATACTAGTCAGTACCATTTAATACTAGTCAGTACCATGTAATACTACAGTCAGTACCATCTAATACTAGTCAGTACCATCTAATACTAGTCAGTACCATCTAATACTACAGTCAGTACCATCTAATACTAGTCAGTACCATCTAATACTAGTCAGTACCATCTAATACTACAGTCAGTACCATTTAATACTAGTCAGTACCATTTAATACTAGTCAGTACCATGTAATACTACAGTCAGTACCATCTAATACTAGTCAGTACCATCTAATACTACAGTCAGTACCATCTAATACTAGTCAGTATCATTTAATACTAGTCAGTACCATCTAATACTACAGTCAGTACCATCTAATACTAGTCAGTACCATTTAATACTTGTCAGTACCATCTAATACTAGTCAGTACCATCTAATACTAGTCAGTACCATCTAATACTACAGTCAGTACCATCTAATACTACAGTCAGTACCATCTAATACTAGTCAGTACCATCTAATACTAGTCAGTACCATTTAATACTAGTCAGTACCATCTAATACTACAGTCAGTACCATCTAATACTACAGTCAGTACCATCTAATACTAGTCAGTACCATCTAATACTAGTCAGTACCATCTAATACTACAATCAGTACCATCTAATACTACAGTCAGTACCATCTAATACTAGTCAGTACCATCTAATACTACAATCAGTACCATCTAATACTACATTCAGTACCATCTAATATTACAATCAGTACCATCTAATACTACAATCAGTACCATCTAATACTACAGTCAGTACCATCTAATACTAGTCAGTACCATGTAATACTACAGTCAGTACCATCTAATACTACAATCAGTACCATCTAATACTACAGTCAGTACCATCTAATACTAGTCAGTACCATCTAATACTACAGTCAGTACCATCTAATACTAGTCAGTATCATTTAATACTAGTCAGTATCATTTAATACTAGTCAGTACCATCTAATACTAGTCAGTAGTATTAGATGGTACTGACTAATATTAGTCAGTACCATCTAATACTACAATCAGTACCATATAATACTACAGTCAGTATCATCTAATACTAGTCAGTATCATCTAATACTAGTCAATACCATCTAATACTAGTCAGTACCATCTAATACTACAGTCAGTACCATCTAATACTAGTCAGTACCATCTAATACTAGTCAGTACCATCTAATACTACAGTCAGTACCATCTAATACTAGTCAGTACCATCTAATACTAGTCAGTACCATCTAATACTACAGTCAGTACCATCTAATACTACAGTCAGTACCATCTAATACTAGTCAGTACCATCTAATACTAGTCAGTACCATCTAATACTACAATCAGTACCATCTAATACTAGTCAGTATCATTTAATACTAGTCAGTACCATCTAATACTAGTCAGTACCATCTAATACTAGTCAGTACCATCTAATACTACAATCAGTACCATCTAATACTACAGTCAGTACCATCTAATACTACAGTCAGTACCATCTAATACTACAGTCAGTACCATCTAATACTACAATCAGTACCATCTAATACTACAGTCAGTACCATCTAATACTAGTCAGTACCATCTAATACTACAGTCAGTACCATCTAATACTAGTCAGTACCATCTAATACTAGTCAGTACCATCTAATACTACAATCAGTACCATCTAATACTAGTCAGTATCATTTAATACTAGTCAGTACCATCTAATACTAGTCAGTACCATCTAATACTAGTCAGTACCATCTAATACTACAATCAGTACCATCTAATACTACAGTCAGTACCATCTAATACTACAATCAGTACCATCTAATACTACAGTCAGTACCATCTAATACTACAATCAGTACCATCTAATACTACAGTCAGTACCATCTAATACTAGTCAGTACCATCTAATACTACAGTCAGTACCATCTAATACTAGTCAGTATCATTTAATACTAGTCAGTATCATTTAATACTAGTCAGTACCATCTAATACTAGTCAGTAGTATTAGATGGTACTGACTAATATTAGTCAGTACCATCTAATACTACAATCAGTACCATATAATACTACAGTCAGTATCATCTAATACTAGTCAGTATCATCTAATACTAGTCAATACCATCTAATACTACAATCAGTACCATCTAATACTAGTCAGTACCATCTAATACTAGTCAGTATCATCTAATACTATAATCAGTACCATCTAATACTAGTCAGTACCATCTAATACTAGTCAGTATCATCTAATACTAGTCAGTACCATCTAATACTACAATCAGTACCATCTAATACTACAGTCAGTACCATCTAATACTAGTCAGTATCATTTAATACTAGTCAGTATCATTTAATACTAGTCATTACCATCTAATTCTAGTCAGTATCATGTAATACTAGTCAATACCATCTAATACTACAATCAGTACCATCTAATACTAGTCAGTATCATCTAATACTATAATCAGTACCATCTAATACTAGTCAGTACCATCTAATACTGCAGTCAGTACCATCTAATACTACAGTCAGTACCATCTAATACTAGTCAGTACCATCTAAATACTATAATCAGTACCATCTAATACTAGTCAGTACCATCTAATACTATAATCAGTACCATCTAATACTAGTCAGTACCATTTAATACTAGTCAGTACCATCTAATACTAGTCAGTACCATCTAATACTAGTCAGTATCATCTAATACTATAATCAGTACCATCTAATACTAGTCAGTACCATCTAATACTACAGTTGGCAGAAACACTCTCAGCCTCTCCAGCTGTTTGACCTTTGACCTCACCCCACAGCTGCAGCGACCTTCTCCCAGTCGACGTCGGCGATGTCGTCCACCGACATGTCGTATAACCTGAGAGAGACGGGCGGAGTCAGAGTCCGACTGGCGCAACATTTAAACTGCTGATGTCAGCAGCTTCATTCTCATGATGTCATCGAAGCCATTTAGGTTTCTGACCTCCGACCTTTCGGTGAACTTACGTGCTGATAAGGCAGATTTTGGCCTCGTAGCCCTCTGCTCCTCTGTTGAAGACGTTTCCGTAAAACGTCATGCGACGATCCAGGAGGAAGAACCTGCAACATACAGAGTCTGGTTACGAGGCCGACTGTAGGGCAGAACCAGAACCAGAACCGGGACTCAATGCAAACCGACCACTTGCCGCGGCACTGGATCCAGGACCGGGTCCCGACCTCCTGGCTGATCTTCCCCCATGGAAGACTTTGGCTCAGCTGGTTTCGGCTCAAACTGGAACCATCGGGACCGGCCCGGCTCGCCAGCCGCTCCCGGACCGCCAGCTTCAGCCGCCGCTCCTCCTCGCCGGTCCAGGCGCCTTGTTCCACAGCTGGAGACCGAGAGGAGGTCAGGTGATTGACTAGGGAGGCCACAGAGGGCGGCCTGGGGTCAGAGGTCACATCCTACCGAGTGCAGCGAAGCGTTTCTGCAGCGAGTAGACGCTGCGGTCCATCTTCTGTGAAATCAGCTTCCAGTTGTTGCCATAGAGATTATGGAACCGGATCAGCGCCGCCAGCTCCTCCTTGGAGAACCTGTTCCACAGATTGTCAGAACGAGTTCTACAGGGAGCCCACCACGGGTCCCCGCGGGTCCGACAGAACCGCGGCTCACCTGCCCATATGGTTCTTCTCATCAAACATCTTCAAGGCCCGAAGGTAGACCTGGTGACACGGCCGGGGGATTCCATCCGCTGGAGGGCACAAAGGGTTAAAGGTCAAACCCAGCCCACCGCCCTGGTGGTCAGACGTGGGACAGACGGTCCTACCGATCCGCTCCATGAAGCCGTGCTGCTTCTTCAGCCTCCTGATGGCCGCCTGCTCCTCCACAAACCTCTGAGGGAACAGCAGCTTCTCCACAGAACCGATCCCGGTCAGAACCAGGAAGTCCGAAATGTTCTCCCTGATCTGCTGGTTCTCCTGCACAGAGAACCGACCCAAACGGGCCGGAACACCTGGAGGACGACAAAGAGAGAGACTTGGAGGAGAACACAGAGACTTTGAGTCCAAAGAGCAGAACCCGTCTGGTCCAGAACCGGTACCTTCCTGCTTGAACTTCCTGAAGCGATGGAGGTCACTTCTCAAAATCTTCTTGATCTGGTTGAGGCATTTCCTCCTGATGTGGGGCAGATAGTCCTGGAGCTCCTCCACCAGAGCCCAGTCCACCCTGGAACCAGAACCACAACCAGAACCAGTTATCTCTGGAACCAGAACCAGAACCTGTTACCTCTGGAAGAAGAAGAAACGCTGACTCTCACCCTTCTTCTGGCCTGCAGCTCAGATCTCCTCGCTCCGTTTTCTTCTTCTGTGGTTTTGTATTCTTCTTCTTCTTCGTCTCTTTCTGAGTTGAGCCCGTCCCGCTGCTCTTCTTCTTCTTGTTCTTCTTCTTCTCTTTCTCCTTGTTGCTGAGGTTGGTTCGCTCAGCTTCTAGAGCTTCCTCTTGGCCTGGAGAGATTGTTGTCATGGAGATGCAAACGTGGTTTTCATCTTCCTGCTGTGATGTCATCATCTTCTTTTTCTTCTTCTTCTTGTGGTCATGTGTTGGTCCATCAGGAGGAAGGCAGATCATTTCTTCTTCTCTCCCTTCTGTCTTCTTCCTCTTCTTCTTCTGAGTGTTGAGGTCACCAGCAGCAGGAGGTTCCACCTCACGTCTCTTCTTCTTCTTCTTCTTTTCTTGCTGCATCAGGTCAGCAGTGGGAGGAAGAGCGACCTCCTGTTCCTCACCTGTGACTCTCTTCTTCTTTGCCTTCCTCTTGAGGAAGACCTGCTTCTCTTCCTCAGGAGGGTTGAGACTGACCGGATCCAGATGTTCCAGCTGACCTGCTGACCTTCTCCTCTTCCTCCTCTGACCTTCAGTCTCTCCATCCTTCCCATGAATGCTCAGCTCCTCCTCCTTCCTTCTTCTCCTCTGGGATTCACCTGGTGGCGCCATGATGCCTGGGAGTAAAGGTCACAAGATCAGCACCAGAATCAGCGGTACCATACAGAACCAAGCGGTCTGAGGTACCACTGAGCCCGATCCAGTTCTGGTCCTTTTGATCTTGTCTCTAAGGACTTCCTCAGTGGTGCTCTCTGATAATCTGCTCGGGTTTCAGCCTCACTGCAGAACTTCAGTTCCCCTGCTCTAGTGGGTTGGAACCGCCCCAGGATGAAGCAGGATGTGACCTTTGAAGCCTCGAATTTGGGCCGAATCACGTGGCTGATTCAGGAACTGGTTCTGCTGCCGTTTGGCGGCACATATGGTTGATTTTGGACCTTATTGCGTTTGCAGTTAATTTGTGACCCAACTGACTGACATCATGTTGATTTCTCCTAATAAATAGTTTCACAAGCGAATAATAAACCGCTGCCTGTAAAGTCAACAGTGGATCCGGTGTTCTGATGTTGCAAAAGGTTAGGGGTCCAATGAACTTTGACCCTCAGCTGTATGAGGCTTTCTGAAACCAGCAGATTAATCACTAGTGAAGAAGCTGCTGATGCTCCAGAGAAACCCGAGCAGCTCGTTTCCACACTCCAGTTTCTAGTGAGTAATAAATGTTTATTACTCACATTTATTACTCACCAGAGTAATAAACACACACTAACACACACACTAACACACACACTAAGATTGTGCTCTTTAGGCTGATTCATGTCGCTTATTTTATCCACAACATGTCGCAGTAGAAACAAACGAACCTTCATCTCTGGGTTCAAGCGGACCGGAACCAGGACACCAGAACCGGGTCCGTGTTACCAGGTGATCATCGACGATATGAAATTTAAAGAGGTCAAAGGCCATAAACTTAAACTTTAATCTTACCGGCTGAAAACGCTCCGCGCTTCACGCCGCTGCGGCTTGTTTACTTCCTGAATGAGCTCAGCGCATGCGCGGAGAACCTTCCAGCGTCATGACGTTCGGCGACGTCATTTTTAGTCAGTTTCCATCAAAGGTAGAAACAAAATCTCTGCCTGCCAGAAGTTTGATAAATCTGTGTTGGAGGTTTGGTTAAAACATGGATTATAAATAATTGATCACAGATTTTTATGTAAATCAGTTCATATTTGGCTCATAGGATCATCTGTCCAGATTATGTTCATCCATGTATTTAAGACTCATCTGAGGATTTTAACATCAAGAAGTGAGAGAAAATGTATTATTTTTCTGCTATGGTTAAAAGCAACTGCTTCTGTTTTTACGATTATAGTCACTGATAATTAAAGAACAAGATCAACCAGTCAGAGTTTAATCCATCATAGTGACCCTTTAATTAATCTGCTCTCTAAAACAGCTGCACCTGTTACCACAGAAAACTCGAAGCAGCAGCTTGTGAAGCATGGCTTTCCTGCATAAAATAATAATCATTACTACAGCAGTATAAAAATACTGCTTTTACTTTGGGTTGATTCTTGGCATCAACGGAAAGAATAGAAATAGACATGAGGACAAAACCAAAAACTATTGCTCGGCTGAACTAACTAACTGGTCAATATTAAAGTACGATCCCAGTTCCGCCATTCAGCTAGAAAGAAAGGATCCCCTCCTCTACCTTGGGTAGAGAGAGTACTGTAACTCAGTTCTGTTTCTGACTGGAGAACCTTCTTGGCCAGCGATTGCTGGAGACAAACAATAGGCTGCAGCTGAAACTCATCCCAGGGCAGACCAGGCCGAGGCAGACTACCCTTAACCTGGACCTCGGCAGTGTCTGGGTACCCTAATGTGGAGAACCTTCATGATTTTAGAGCCTACTTAGAGTCTTGAGTGAATAAAACACAAACACGGTTTATTAAGGACGTGTCAGTTTTAGTAATTGGAACATTTCTACAAACATGGAGAAAGCACTGCTCCTGTTTGACTACAGTACCCATAATCCTCTGTTGCGGTTTTGCAGCAGGACAGCGAGAAGCTGCAAGGAGCCCAACCTGAACTCAGAGATATGATCTCTGTGTCAGGATCATCCTTCCAGACAGCATACAGGCAGATGGTGAAAAACCAGTACAGACACTAGTCCATTAATGGTTCTGAGTACTGGGTGTCCTGGTTTCTGTCACACTGACCTGAGACCAGTCCCTGCTCCAGAACACGCCTGTTATGTAGACGGTACCTGGGAGTGGATCAACATGTGCAAGACTGAACTCGGAACCGCGGCAGGCACACACACACACACACAAACACACACACACACTAACACACACACACCAACACACACACTAACACACACACACACTAACACACACACACACTAACACACACACACACACACACTAACACACACACACACTAACACACTAACACACACACACACACTAACACACACACACACTAACACACACACACACTAACACACACACACACTAACACACACACCAACACACTAACACACTAACACACACACACACTAACACACACACACTAACACACACACACTAACACACACACACACACACACACTAACACACACACACTAACACACTAACACACTAACACACACACACTAACACACACACACTAACACACACACACTAACACACACACACTAACACACACACACACACACACTAACACACACACACTAACACACACACACACACACACACACACACACACACAGTCTCACACTGAGCAGCTGACAGCAGCAGAAAGAGACCAGCAGGTGTATTTATAGCAGAGCTTCTTTGAGTCGGACCGGTTCTGTCCCGGTCCGACACTGCAGTGCCACCATGCCCGGCAGCCAGACCCGGAACCGGCCCAGGGACCGGAATAACATCCTGAACCGTCCGGAGTTCATGTCCCTGAACCAGCCGATCCGCAGAGAAACCTCCACTGGGGAGGGGCGGTCCGGAGCGTCCAGGAGAACCGCCAGCAGACGACCGAGTCAGCAGGACGACGCCACAGCGAGGTAAGAGCTGCTGGGGTAAGAGGCTCCGCCATCTCGTCATGGAGATGTAGGAATGTGGTTACCAGGACGATTTGACAAAGTTCTCATCAACAGTCCTTTACGTCTGTCCCTCTGTGTACCCAGGGGGTCCAGGGACTCCTCTGAAGGGGCCCCATCAGGAGACGGGGTTCCGAAGGACGGGTCCCGCTGGCCCGAGCAGGATTGCATGCAGCTGAACCCGTCCTTCCGCGGCATCGCCGTCAACTCGCTGCTCGCCATCGACATCAGCCTGTCCAGGCGTCTGGGTGTGTGTGCGGGGGCCCATGGGCCTGGGGCCCCGCTGCGCCCCATGGTGGCCCTGCTGGCCTTCTCTGGACACGCGCTTCCCTGGCTCTGCGGGACGATGCTCTGCTTGTGGCGCAGCAACACGCTGGCGGGACAGGAAGTCCTGGTCAACCTGCTGCTTGGTGAGTCTGCTGACCTTTGACCTGTCTGTCTCTGCTGACCTTTGACCTGTCTGTCTCTGCTGACCTTTGGCCCTCATTCCCCAGCCCTGCTCTTGGACCTGATGACCGTGGCGGGCGTCCAGAAGCTGGTGCAGCGCCGCGGGCCGTGGGACGCCCCCCCAGGGTTCCTGGACCGCGTCGCCCTGGACGCGTACTCGTTCCCCGCCGCCCACGCCAGCCGGGCCGTCATGGTGTCCCGTTTCCTGCTGAACCACTTGGTGCTGGCGGTGAGTGGCCGCCGCCGGTCGTCGCCTGCATCTCGTCGGAGCTGACCCCTGCCGACCTTTGCCCGTCAGGTGCCCCTCCGGATCCTGCTGTACCTGTGGGCCTTCCTGGTGGGCGTGTCCCGGGTCCTGCTGGGGAAGCATCACCTGTCTGACGTCGGCTGCGGCTTCGCGCTCGGATTCCTGCACTTCAGCCTGGTGGAGTCCGTCTGGCTCGACTCGGCCGCCTGCCAGGCGCTGCTGGCCATCGGCTCTCTGCACTGGGCGCCACTGGTGTAGAGGGCGCCAGATCAGAACCGGACCGGGCCCTGACTGGAGCCTGACTGGAACCGGAACTGCACTGAAATCAGTCTGGTTCCAGTGCGGTTCTAGTCCGTCTCCGGTCAGCCTTTATTGCTGCTTTGTGCCTTTGACTTAGAAAGGTTCTGGTCAGGATTGGCTGGTCGGACTGGAGTAACTGGTAAAAACTGTTTACAGTCTGGATCGGACTGGTTTTTAATGGTTTTACTTTGTTTACTTACAGAAGAAAGTTTGGACTGGCTTCTGTAAGTCCAAACTGGCTTCTCAACCAGTTTGGTTCAGTCCAGGTTTAACCCTCTTCAACTGGGTTGGACTAGACTGAACCACTGGTTCAAGTGCTTTGGTACTGGTTAAACTGGGATGGATGATCAAAGGTCAGTAACAGGAAGTGACTCTGGTTGGACTTCCTGTTTTTAACTTTACTATTATTTAATATTAAAAAATTAAATGTTCTCTAGATCTGCAGCTGATGACTTTCATTTTAACTTTTGACGAAATCAAGAGAAGCTGAAAAGTGAGTCGGGCCAGAACCGGGCCGGAACCAGATCAGACCCTGACCGGGTGTTCTGGGCCTTCAGTGATGTCTGTCAGAGGACATGATGGAGGTCAAACCCACAACCTGCAGTTTGCACTGAGCCTGACAGAGACAGGAGCTGGAGAACAAAAGTCAGTCCACCTTAAAGTCATTTTCCTGCCATAATCCCAGAACATTTTGGTTTGGAAAACAGGACTTTGTCTTTTGGTCTGGTTCTCACTGCTCCGAATCCCTGGACATAGACACACGTTAGTGACGCCCGGATCAGTTCATGGGTTATGAGAATAAACAATGAGGCTCTTTAAATGTGAACAGATTTGAAATTTTAAATTGACATTTGGGCAAATGTTTCCTCATTTCCGTTAAAGGTGTCGGTATAAGAACAAAATCCTCCGCTAACCAATCAGTGGCCGTTAGCGGTTAGCGATCAGCGGCCGTTAGCGGTTAGCAATCAGAGGCGTTAGCGATCAGCGGCCGTTAGCGATCAAATCAATGTGCATGCTCTGCCTGCTCTTTCATTCTTCTGTTTTATTGATTTGCTAATTATATAAATATCAATGTGTTTAATTAGATAAATTAATGACAGATACTGTAGTTTACGCAGACATTACAAGAACAAAGAGCAGCTCAGAGAGGCTTCAGTTCAGAAGAATCAGATGGTTCATCACTATATTGCAGACTTTTAGATTAGTCAACACCTTCGAACAATAATTCAGGAAGTGAGTGACTTTTTTTTTTCTTCACAAAATCTTGTGTCTAGCTAGCTCAGCGAACATCATGGAGCAGCTTAGCTTCCTGTGAGCTTCTTTTCTAAGAGATGAAAGAGTTAGACGTAGACGACGTAGTTACATGCAGATAGACGTAGTTACATGTAGATAAACGTAGTTACATGTAGATAGACGTAGTTACATGTAGACAGACGTAGTTACATGTAGTTAGACGTAGTTACATGTAGACAGACGTAGTTACATGTAGACAGACGTAGTTACATGTAGATAGACGTAGTTACATGTAGATAGACGTAGTTACATGTAGATAGACGTAGTTACATGTAAATAGACGTAGTTACATGTAGATAGACGTAGTTACATGTAGACAGACGTAGTTACATGTAGATAGACGTAGTTACATGTAGATAGACGTAGTTACATGTAGACAGACGTAGTTACATGCAGATAGATGTAGTTACATGTAGACAGACGTAGTTACATGTAGACAGACGTAGTTACATGTAGACGACGTAGTTACATGTAAATAGACGTAGTTACATGTAGACAGACGTAGTTACATGTAGATAGACGTAGTTACATGTAGACAGACGTAGTTACATGTAGATAGACGTAGTTACATGTAGATAGACGTAGTTACATGCAGATAGATGTAGTTACATGTAGACAGACGTAGTTACATGTAGACAGACGTAGTTACATGTAGACGACGTAGTTACATGTAAATAGACGTAGTTACATGTAGACAGACGTAGTTACATGCAGATAGATGTAGTTACATGTAGACAGACGTAGTTACATGTAGACGACGTAGTTACATGTAGATAGACGTAGTTACATGTAGACAGACGTAGTTACATGTAGATAGACGTAGTTACATGTAAATAGACGTAGTTACATGTAGATAGACGTAGTTACATGTAGACAGACGTAGTTACATGTAGATAGACGTAGTTACATGTAGACAGACGTAGTTACATGTAGACAGACGTAGTTACATGTAGATAGATGTAGTTACATGTAGATAGACGTAGTTACATGTAGACAGACGTAGTTACATGTAGATAGACGTAGTTACATGTAGATAGACGTAGTTACATGTAGATAGACGTAGTTACATGTAGATAGACGTAGTTACATGTAGACAGACGTAGTTACATGTAGACAGACGTAGTTACATGTAGTTAGACGTAGTTACATGTAGACAGACGTAGTTACATGTAGACAGACGTAGTTACATGTAGATAGACGTAGTTACATGTAGATAGACGTAGTTACATGTAGATAGACGTAGTTACATGTAGACAGACGTAGTTACATGTAGACAGACGTAGTTACATGTAGATAGACGTAGTTACATGTAGATAGACGTAGTTACATGTAGATAGACGTAGTTACATGTAAATAGACGTAGTTACATGTAGATAGACGTAGTTACATGTAGACAGACGTAGTTACATGTAGATAGACGTAGTTACATGTAGATAGACGTAGTTACATGTAGACAGACGTAGTTACATGTAGATAGACGTAGTTACATGTAGACAGACGTAGTTACATGTAGATAGACGTAGTTACATGTAGACAGACGTAGTTACATGTAGACAGACGTAGTTACATGTAGACGACGTAGTTACATGTAAATAGACGTAGTTACATGTAGACAGACGTAGTTACATGTAGATAGACGTAGTTACATGTAGACAGACGTAGTTACATGTAGATAGACGTAGTTACATGTAGATAGACGTAGTTACATGTAGATAGACGTAGTTACACGTAGATAGACGTAGTTACACGTAGATAGACGTAGTTACATGTAGACAGACGTAGTTACATGTAGATAGACGTAGTTACATGTAGACAGACGTAGTTACATGTAGATAGACGTAGTTACATGTAGACAGACGTAGTTACATGTAGACAGACGTAGTTACATGTAGACGACGTAGTTACATGTAAATAGACGTAGTTACATGTAGACAGACGTAGTTACATGTAGATAGACGTAGTTACATGTAGACAGACGTAGTTACATGTAGATAGACGTAGTTACATGTAGATAGACGTAGTTACATGTAGATAGACGTAGTTACACGTAGATAGACGTAGTTACATGCAGATAGATGTAGTTACATGTAGACAGACGTAGTTACATGTAGATAGACGTAGTTACATGTAGACAGACGTAGTTACATGTAAATAGACGTAGTTACATGTAGACAGACGTAGTTACATGTAGATAGACGTAGTTACACGTAGATAGACGTAGTTACATGCAGATAGATGTAGTTACATGTAGACAGACGTAGTTACATGTAGACGACGTAGTTACATGTAGATAGACGTAGTTACATGTAGATAGACGTAGTTACATGTAAATAGACGTAGTTACATGTAGATAGACGTAGTTACATGTAGACAGACGTAGTTACATGTAGATAGACGTAGTTACATGTAGACAGACGTAGTTACATGTAGATAGATGTAGTTACATGTAGATAGACGTAGTTACATGTAGACAGACGTAGTTACATGTAGATAGACGTAGTTACATGTAGATAGACGTAGTTACATGTAGATAGACGTAGTGTAGATGTAGACGTAGTTACATGTAGACAGACGTAGTTACATGTAGACAGACGTAGTTACATGTAGTTAGACGTAGTTACATGTAGACAGACGTAGTTACATGTAGACAGACGTAGTTACATGTAGACAGACGTAGTTACATGTAGATAGACGTAGTTACATGTAGATAGACGTAGTTACATGTAGACAGACGTAGTTACATGTAGACAGACGTAGTTACATGTAGATAGACGTAGTTACATGTAGATAGACGTAGTTACATGTAGATAGACGTAGTTACATGTAAATAGACGTAGTTACATGTAGATAGACGTAGTTACATGTAGACAGACGTAGTTACATGTAGATAGACGTAGTTACATGTAGATAGACGTAGTTACATGTAGACAGACGTAGTTACATGTAGATAGACGTAGTTACATGTAGACAGACGTAGTTACATGTAGTTAGACGTAGTTACATGTAGATAGACGTAGTTACATGCAGATAGATGTAGTTACATGTAGACAGACGTAGTTACATGTAGACAGACGTAGTTACATGTAGACGACGTAGTTACATGTAAATAGACGTAGTTACATGTAGACAGACGTAGTTACATGTAGATAGACGTAGTTACACGTAGATAGACGTAGTTACATGCAGATAGATGTAGTTACATGTAGACAGACGTAGTTACATGTAGACGACGTAGTTACATGTAGATAGACGTAGTTACATGTAGACAGACGTAGTTACATGTAGATAGACGTAGTTACATGTAAATAGACGTAGTTACATGTAGATAGACGTAGTTACATGTAGATAGACGTAGTTACATGTAGACAGACGTAGTTACATGTAGATAGACGTAGTTACATGTAGACAGACGTAGTTACATGTAGACAGACGTAGTTACATGTAGATAGATGTAGTTACATGTAGATAGACGTAGTTACATGTAGACAGACGTAGTTACATGTAGATAGACGTAGTTACATGTAGATAGACGTAGTTACATGTAGATAGACGTAGTTACATGTAGATAGACGTAGTTACATGTAGACAGACGTAGTTACATGTAGACAGACGTAGTTACATGTAGTTAGACGTAGTTACATGTAGACAGACGTAGTTACATGTAGACAGACGTAGTTACATGTAGATAGACGTAGTTACATGTAGATAGACGTAGTTACATGTAGACAGACGTAGTTACATGTAGACAGACGTAGTTACATGTAGACAGACGTAGTTACATGTAGACAGACGTAGTTACATGTAGTTAGACGTAGTTACATGTAGTGAGACGTAGTTACATGTAGACAGACGTAGTTACATGTAGACAGACGTAGTTACATGTAGACAGACGTAGTTACATGTAGTTAGACGTAGTTACATGTAGACAGACGTAGTTACATGTAGTTAGACGTAGTTACATGTAGACAGACGTAGTTACATGTAGATAGACGTAGTTACATGTAGACAGACGTAGTTACATGTAGATAGACGTAGTTACATGTAGACAGACGTAGTTACATGTAGACAGACGTAGTTACATGTAAATAGACGTAGTTACATGCAGATAGACGTAGTTACATGTAGATAGATGTAGTTACATGTAGATAGACGTAGTTACATGTAGACAGACGTAGTTACATGTAGATAGACGTAGTTACATGTAGACAGACGTAGTTACATGTAGACAGACGTAGTTACATGTAGTTAGACGTAGTTACATGTAGATAGACGTAGTTACATGTAGACAGACGTAGTTACATGTAGTTAGACGTAGTTACATGTAGATAGACGTAGTTACATGTAGACAGACGTAGTTACATGTAGACAGACGTAGTTACATGTAGTTAGACGTAGTTACATGTAGATAGACGTAGTTACATGTAGACAGACGTAGTTACATGTAGACAGACGTAGTTACATGTAGTTAGACGTAGTTACATGTAGATAGACGTAGTTACATGTAGACAGACGTAGTTACATGTAGACAGACGTAGTTACATGTAGACAGACGTAGTTACATGTAGATAGACGTAGTTACATGTAGACAGACGTAGTTACATGTAGACAGACGTAGTTACATGTAGATAGACGTAGTTACATGTAGACAGACGTAGTTACATGTAGACAGACGTAGTTACATGTAGTTAGACGTAGTTACATGTAGATAGACGTAGTTACATGTAGACAGACGTAGTTACATGTAGACAGACGTAGTTACATGTAGACAGACGTAGTTACATGTAGACAGACGTAGTTACATGTAGACAGACGTAGTTACATGTAGTTAGACGTAGTTACATGTAGATAGACGTAGTTACATGTAGACAGACGTAGTTACATGCAGATAGACGTAGTTACATGTAGACAGACGTAGTTACATGTAGATAGACGTAGTTACATGTAGACAGACGTAGTTACATGTAGATAGACGTAGTTACATGTAGACAGACGTAGTTACATGCAGATAGACGTAGTTACATGCAGATAGACGTAGTTACATGTAGACAGACGTAGTTACATGTAGTTAGACGTAGTTACATGTAGATAGACGTAGTTACATGTAGTTAGACGTAGTTACATGTAGTTAGACGTAGTTACATGTAGACAGACGTAGTTACATGTAGATAGACGTAGTTACATGTAGATAGACGTAGTTACATGTAGATAGACGTAGTTACATGTAGACAGACGTAGTTACATGTAGTTAGACGTAGTTACATGTAGATAGACGTAGTCTCCCCACTGTCTATGAAAGCGAAGCTTTTGAATTAACGTCACCATCGGATTTCTTATGATTTATGCGTCGCAGTTTTATTACTGTTGATCTGACGAAAATCTGCTGCTGCTCTAAGAAACGCACTGCGCATGTCTGGTAGCGCCGTGTTGAGGAAAGGTGTGTGTTGCCGGATGCTAACGGCAGTGCTTGTTGCTTTGTCCTCCAGATTGCGTCATTGTTGTTACAGCAGAACTGACTGTAACATTTATTCTGCATTATCTGAATGTTTTTGTTTCCCATCAAGTTCCTCGGAGAGTCGCCATGAAATCAGAAACATTCTTTATTATACCTTAATTAGGAAATTATCTTTCTATAACAAAAACTTTTACAAGCACCAACTTCAAACATGTTTTAGTGCAACACTGTAACCATCGTTCCTGAACGCACCACGTTCCACTAGTAGAGTGACGAATAAAGTTCAGTTTCCTGGTTCTGATCGTCCCCAGGTGGAAGAACTGTCCATCTGCTCTGGTCTCCATGAACTGGTTCTGGACCGCTGGACTCAGATCTGAATCAGTTTCGGACTGAATTTTTTGACTTGCTGGTTTGGGTCAGCTTGCATGAACTGGTTCTGTAGAACCGGGTCTGTGTTGGCACTGTATCCCTGAGAAGTGATTGGCCGAAGCTGCAGAGTCGGCAGCCGGCAGGAGAAACGAGATGGGGTCAGAACCAGTTCTGGTTCCAGTTCCAATCCGGAACTGAGCAGAACCTGCTCAGAGGTAAAACACTGACTCCTGCTGGCCACTTAGGGAACAGCAGCTCCGGTCAGGACTCTCCGCCTCCTCTTTCGATTGTCTTGGATTTGTTTCACCTCCTTCTCTTCCTCATCCTCCTCATCCTCCTCGTCCTCCTCCCGATTGGTCGGACAGGTTGACTTCTTTCTGCTGATTGGCTGAACCGTGGCCAGCAGCGCCGGCAGCGTGAACAGGGACAGGAAGCGGGCCTTCAGCAGCTGGTGGGCGGGGTTTGTGGAGAAGCGCTGCGCCACCTGCTGGCGGAGGGCCTGCAGCTCCTCCTGCCGCTCTGCAGGACGAAACCAGGAGTCTCAAGTCCAAACTACGCACAAAAATATGCTGCAGCACATTTTACGCACAAGTCACCATATATGAAATTAAACATGGCGTCAAAGTTCGTGTAAATATATCAAAACTTTTGACCTGCCCTAAAAATGTGTAATCAAACTTACTGATCACCTTCAATAATCAAACCTATTGATCAGCCCTGATCAATAGGGCTAATACTCATTTATTCAAATGAGCCATAGATTCATTCAGACGAATCGTTTTGTCTTTATGAGACAAGCTGAGTAAATTTATTATTTACGTGTTGTGATGTTTTCACATCTTTATTTTATTTTCTGGCTTATTGTCTGAGGATAAGTTGGTTCAGTTTCATCGTTTAATCGCTCAAATATTACGGTTAGCCAGGTGTGAGGCGGTCGAGGGCTTACCTGGCGGCTGGGCGCCGTCTGGCTCGCTCGAGGCGCAGTAGGCGTGGTCATGGAGGCGGCGGCCTGCCCCCGCCATCAGCTGCAGAGCTGACGCCGTCACAGATGCCTTCGCCCGCAGGAGGCCACTGAGCGCGCTCAGAGTGCTGACGGATGGCGGCAGGTAGGGGAGGACGCACCTCGCTCCAGGTATAGCCACACCCCCTCTCCCTCTCAGCCAATCATGAACCTCCTCTGGGGGCTCCAGGAACATCAGGGTGGGGTCAAAGTGCAGGTCCGCCCTCCGGAGGGGGAGGCCGGTCGAGCCCACCGTCTGCCACCCCGTCGCTTCCTGATAGGCCAGCAGCATGTGGGGGCGGGGCCAGCTGGTTGACCTCAGATCAGGTGACTGGATGACGGCTGGGAGGAGGGGCTTAGATCTACCGGTGGGAACAGGTGAGAGCTGGAGGTCACGAAGGGCAGCTGGGGTCACGGAGAAGCGCCCTGCCCTCTGAGGGGGCGGGGCTTCAGACACTAGGGGAGGGACTCTGGGCAAGGGCAGGGCTGGGGGCGGAGCCTGAGCCACATGGCCCGGACCAGCGGTCATGACCCAAATGGACCGGTTAGGAAGCACATGGAGACCAGTGACCTGAGAGGGGGGCGGAGCCTCCGTGCTGATACTTTCCTTTGATTGGGCCATGCCAACACGTTTCTGCTGACAGGAGGCGGAGCTTCTCTTCTTTGTAGCCTGGAAACAGAACCAGAAGGGCCTGAGGTCCAGACCAACCAGAACCAGGTCTGAACAGTAAAGGGAAAGTCCGAACCAGAACCTGTTGGTTCTGCCGGTCCGGCCCTGCCTCACCTGGAGCTCCTTGGACTCCCGGATCTTCAGGGTCGGCCTCCTGGCTCTCTTCCCCTCCTGGACCGGCCCCGGGCCGGGTCCGGCGCCGCCCACTTCCACCCACCCACTCTGACACACCGCAGTGTCTGTGGAAGTGGGCGGGGTCTGATCGGGGCAAGAAGGTGGAGCAGAGGTCAGAGATGAGGAGGAAGAGCTAACTGCTGCAGGGGGAGCGGCACTGACAGCAGGACAGTGTGAGTTCTGGGTCCGGTCCGGTTCTGGAGAACCTGCTGAATCCATGGGTCCAGACTGAAAGCAGAACCACAGAGCAGTCAGAGCGACTCCTGATTGGTCCAGAGAGACAGGTGGGTAGTTAGCATAAGCTACTGCTAAACGCTACAGAAAGCATGCTGCGTCATAGCAACTTAGCATCACGTTAGGAGAGTAAGTGGTCCTCATGCACTTCAAAATAAGAGCTTGGATATAAATAAAAACTAAATAGGAATTATTACCCAAAACACACAAATGAACTTTACAAGTCAACCAAGTAAATCATCACTTTCACGTCTATCTTGAAAAATGAAATATTGGGAAGCTAACTGCGCTAAATGTTTTCACAGTTAGCAACAGCGCTAAGTGACAATCTGCTGCTGTTAGCAGAACTTTACCTCCAGATCCGAGCCGTCCTCCTGCTTTCTTCCTTCAGCACCTGTCTGTGCCACACCTGCATTAGCCCCGCCCACATCACTACGAGAACCAGCTGCACCCTCACTAGCTCCGCCCACAACTGTCAGCTCTGCAGGACTTCCTGGAGCAAGGCTATTGGTCAGACTGGAGCCAACAGGAACCGCTGAGGAGGGGCTGCAGGACGGCTCTGGGTTTGGGAGCTGAGGAGGAGCAAAGGAGGCAGCAGGAACCAGGAGACTGTGAGGAAACACCTGACGACATGTGCTAGGAGGCGGGGCCAGCAGGATGGGCGGGGCCAGCAGGGTGGGCGGGGCCAGAAGGTCCACCTTGTTCTTCCTCTCCTCGATCATCTGCCGGCAGCCCAGCATGTCGATGTTCATGGCCTGGAGGAGCAGCGTGAAGGTGGAGGAGGTGGAGACGCCGCTCCTCTCTCCTCCCTCCCTCAGCACATCTGCAGCGCTCCGTTTCTGGCTCTTTGGGATCAGCAGGTTCCCGATCCATGGCGTGACGGCGGCCTGCAGCTCGTACTCCAGCTCCTGGGCCCGCGGGCGCCGCCGCCGCCCCGGCCGGGCGGCGGCGCCGACCTTCTGCTTCAGGGCGCTGAGGTGGAGACGCAGCGCGTCCCGGGACGCCATCGGCACGGCGGAGGCGCCGTGGCGCTCCTCCCGGGACAGCTGTCTGGGCGGAGGCCCGATGACCACGGAGGGTCCCGGCCGCCCCAGCACAGTGGAGCGGACCGCGGTTCGGTCCGGAGCCTCGCTGGGGGACGGGAGCTCCGCCAGCGTGAAGCTCAGGGAGGTGGAGCTGTGCTTCACCTCAGCTGGAACCCAGTCCTCCATCGGCGGCAGGATGTACTCCTGCTGCTCCTCCTGCTGCTCCTCCTGCTCCTCCTCCTCCTCGGTCCTCTTCCTCTTCTTATTACAGTCTTCATCACTGTCCATGTACTGCACCACCTCATCCTCATCGTCGTCATCCTCAGTTATCTCCGCCTCCTCTTCCTCCGTCATCTTCAATATTCCCCTCCTGATGCCAGCACTGAAACCTCCAGCACCCCACCCCCTTCCTCTTCCTCCTGCTCTTCCTCCTCGTCTTCCTCCTCCTCTTCCTCCCGTCTTGCAGGTCTTCCTGATTTTCTGTCTATCCTGTTAGAGAAACAGTCCATCAGCCGGGTTCTCAGAACAGCTTCTGCTTTCAGGAACACAGCAGCTGATGAGCCTAAGCTCCTGACAGTCCCTGACCCCTGTTTGACCCCTGAGTGACCCCCAACCCCTGATTTACCTGAGCAGGTTGTCGCACCAGCTTCCTCCACTCTCTCAAGCATTGAGCGTCGAGGCGATGAGGGATCTCTGCAGCGATCCTGGCCCAGCGACCTGAAACAGTCGCTCAGTTCAGAACCAAGCAGCAGGTGATTCATCAGCATCATCATCCTCATCAGAACCTCATCAGAACCTCATCAGAACCTCACCAACTCCATGTTTCTTCACCAGCTGCTGCAGCAGCTCCACCTCATGTCTCTCAAATGGTCCTTTCTTTATGTTCCTCTTCAGACAGTCCAGATACCTACGGACAGATGGACAGACGGACAGACAGACAGGGTTCCCTCAGGAAAACCCAGAAACGCTGCCCCCTGCTGGTCCTCACCTGTCTCTGCAGGCTCCATCGGTACGTCCAGGAACTTCCAACCGGACCTTCCACCAACTCTTCTCGCCGTGACGAGCCACAGCCTGCAGCAGGAGCTGGACGGACAGACAGACAGGACAGATCAGACCGAGACCAGGCTGAGCGCTCCAGAACCAGGGCGGGTCCATTTGGGCGCGAAGCGTACCCGGTCCTCCTGCTTGGTCCACGAGCCTCTCTTCAGGCTCGGGTCCAGAACCTGGTTCCACCTGTAGACGAGCTGGGTCGGATCACGACCCTCCATGAAGTAACTGACTGGAAGCAGAGAAGAAGAGAGAAGAAGAGTCCATCAGAGACAGAGGGAGTGATGTCACAGCGTGACGTCAGCGTGATGTCATTACTCTGCGTGTACGGGATGAAGTTCCCGATCCTCATCTTCTGGACCAGCTCTCTGAACTGCCCGTCTTCCTCCGCCGTCCAGCTGCTGCGTTTCAGAGAGTCGGAGACGAAACGCTGGAACATCTGGAGGCACATGAAGGCCGTCCTCCCCGTCTGAGGGACGGAGACAGACGGGTTAGAGAGACGAGTCAGAGAGACGGGTCGGAGAGGCCATCCGCCCCATTCCCTCCCTCACCCCCAGTTCCTGAGCGATCGAGTCCCAGTGTCTGTCCTCGTCTCCTGCAGATGGCGCTGAGCCTCTGGACCTCCTCGCTGCTCCAGGGCCTCTTGTTGATGGACGGGTGGAGGACGTTCTGCCAGAACAGGCGGATGTCCTCCGCGTCCTTCGTCCCTTCGAACTGAGGAAGAGCATCAGGGCCGACCGATCAATCAATCGTTTCGTCGATCAATAGATCCGTCCAGCCATCAGGTTATTTACTGACGTCGATGTTGGAGATCTTCTGCCAGTCGTGCTCTTCGTAGCGATCGCCAGTAAGCTCCTCCTCTCTCTTCATCCTGACCAATCAGAACACAGAACCAGATCCAGATCCGGACCAGGACCCCTGAGTCCAGGGACCCCCGAGTCCAGGGACCTGTCTGACCTCAGCTGCTGCAGGTCTTTCTCCAGGTCGTCGATCTGCTCAGTCAGCTGCTGTCTGTCGGCTCCCTGAGCCGAGGAACGCCTGGAGGTCAAGAAGTCCAGCCTGGAGGGTCAAGAGACGCATTGAGACACGTCAAGACACGTCCACCCAGCAGCGGGTCGGGTTCTGGTACCTGGACAGTTTGGGCAGCATGAGTCTCTTCAGGTGGTCTCTAGTCACTGAGTGGACCAGCAGCGTCTTCTGCCAGCTCTCCCCTGAACACAGAGAACCGGGTCAGAACAGAACCAGCTGATGGACCAGGTCACGACAGAACTTACATCTTTTTAATTTCAGCTTCTTGTCTTCTGGACATCCCATCATCCTCTGAGCCTTCAGCTTCACCTCCTGATTGGCTGGAGGGCCCTGGACAGAACCAGCGCAGCGTCCCATTGGTCCATTGCTCAGCGTGTTTCTGTGTGTTCGCTCAGTGTGTGTGCGGTACCAGGCCCGTCAGACGGTCCTTGAAGTACGGATTCAGGAAGCTGCCCAGGAACATCCTAGCTGGATGCTGATTGGACAAGGCAGAACCTTCTCTGGTGGACTCTCTGATTGGTCCATTCATCTGGGCTGTGAGCTCCCTCTGCAGGCAGAAACATTGCACTGCAGTTTGGATCGCTTCAGGATCCAGAGCCACACGGGGTCAGAACAAGGCCTGAACCGGGTCGGAACCGGGTCGGAACCGGGTCCTCACCTGCTGCCTGCGGTTGTGGACCAGCAGCGCCTCCAGCTGGTCCAGCGTCTCCAGGACCACCTGCTGGTAGACCAGGTTCAGGTTCAGACACGAGGACGCACTCGGAGACAGGTCCGGCTCGCTCTGGGGACACAAACGCCGAGAAGACACTCACACCTACAGCGACACATGCGACCTCTGACCCCAAACAGTACCGACCTCGTCACTGGAGTCACTGCCGTCCTTGCTGGACACGTCGAGGGACGCGCTGCGGGGACCCAACATGTCCTCCAGGTTCTGGATCTCCGACTGGATCTTCTGCTTCTGGGCCAACAGGACAGCTGGGCTCTGAACACACACACACACAAAGACACAGAGACACACACACACACATACACACACAGAGACACACACAGAGACACACACAGAGACACCAGGACCAGTTAGTGGTGCTGTATGGAATCGGACCAACATATGTCCCAGGTCCTGTGTCTCACCTGTCTCTCCTCTTCCTCCTCCTGACTTTCTGATCCATCATCTGAAAGTCAGAGACACAGAGTGAGACGACCCAGTCCCTGATCCCACACAGAAAACCATCGACCCAAACGACCTGAAGTTCTGCTGGGATGAAGAACTGCTTGAGAACCATCTTCAAGGTTCTGTAGGTCCAGAAACTTGGAGACTTTAAACAGAATTAAAATAATCTGGTTCTTCCCGTCCCACTGAGTCAGCAAACCGTTTTCAATGAATGCTAGCTCCCCTAGTTAGCCTCAGCTAGCATCACTGGCGGCTTTGGACTTAGACTTAGACTAAGACTTGACTTTATTGATCCCTTGGGAAGACTCCCTCAGGAAATTATAGTTACCAGCAGCTCACAGGCAAAAATGTGGCACACAGTAAGCATACACAAAATACAAAAAAATACAAATTAAATACAAAACAAAGAATATAAATACAACACAAAAGGAAATTATAGCAATTTGGTCGATAGATTGACCAGTGATATGGTATTGCACTGTATGGTTTGGCCTGATAATGCTGACATGGAGACGCTGGATTAGCCTCCTTTCAGAAGCAGCTTCACTTTCCAGCCTGTGATTATGACTTTTATTCTCTAAAACTTCCTGTCAGGCTTTTATTGTGGTAATTATGACTTCCTGTCAGGCTTGTATTGTGCCACCAGTGGCCATGTGTCTGCCACGCTAGCTGAGGCTAACAAGGGGAGCTAACATTCAGTGTGTTAAAGTTCTGCTGACCCGGTGGACAGGAAGAACCAGGTCATTTTCTCACGGCTCCGAGTCAGTTCTATAAAAACAGACCCCGCCTCGCCGGGTCACATTAAACCGGGTTCCTCTGGTTCGGGTCGATCCAGTGGGATGGTCACGAGGGGCTGAATCTGTAAACTGCACTAAAGTTCCAGCAGGTTCTGGTTCTGGTTGTGATGTTCTGCCTGTAACTCAGATATGCTTCCTGTTTTATCTGATTCTCATCATTTATAATTTGGTTCTGATTGTTCAACCGGGCCAGAACCGGGTCTGGAACCGGGCATGGACTGTACCTGTCTCACTGCTCAGCAGGTCCAACTCGTCCTGGGTCACTGCCAGGCTGCGCTCCAGCTCCTCCACCTGTCTCTGGACCCGGTCCCTCTGGGCCGACAGGGACATGTCTGCAAGACAGAGAGAGTTCTGGTTCTGGCTCGGCCCGGTTAAACTTATGCAGGAACTGAACCAACCCGTCCAGGACCTACAAATGTGGATCCAGCCTGTTCTGTTGGCTCTTCAGTCAAAAGTCCATCAGAACCATTTCAGAACTGAAGTAGTGCGACCAGGGCCGGTCCAAGCCTCCATGGGGCCCTCAGCCAAATGAGGTTTTGGGCCCTCAGGTTCTGCTAACAATGTGGACCGGCTGCAACCAGCAGTCTGATCATTAGATCCTTCAAACACCTGCTATGAACTGATTGCATCTCTGGCTGTTTACATTACATACATGTACAATAGATTATTGACCATCTGATTTATGGACCAGTTGATTTCTGGGAGCCGATTTCCTTCATTTTGGGGCATCGTGATCGGCCGCTACTGACGTGAAGCTGATCTGATGTCCATCATGATGTCCATCATCTCTGTCCTTGTGCAGAGACAGTTGGACTGACAGACCAGGCCAGTCTCAACGTTTACAGCTAATATTCACTGTTAGCAACTCAGAGACTTTGCTGCTACATTCAGAAACATTTCAGACTCAATAAATTCATATGAGCCAAAATCAGCAGGTCAAAGGTCAGAACCAGGAATCGGCCAGAAAACTGCAATCGCTGCAGAAAACATTCATCACATTCAATTCATTTCTCTTCAGCTCCAATAGCTAAAATCTAATTTATACCAGGGGAGTCTTTCTTCCCTGGAATGTGGACCGGTACCGGTACCGGGTCGGTTCTGAGCCTCCAAATGATTTTTCTCAGCAGCAAACAGCAAATCAGCTGCAGCAGAGAGCAGCTCGTCCTGCTGCAGCTGCAGCCTGACGTCTCAACATTTAGCTGGACAATATCAGAATCTGATCAGTTTTAATTATTCATATCAAACCTGATCAAACAGTTTGAGCCAAAATACCTCAGACATATCCACCAGGAGAATCAACTCATTGACGTTTAAACTCAGTTTCACACAAAGACGCAGCTTCAATGTTGTAGAACTGGACCGGTCCGGGTCGTCAAGGTCATTTCTGTTAGCAGCTTTATTATCTTTATTTTATAAAGGCTCATTAAAACTATCTATTCTCCCTCCATGAAGAATAAAACCTTTTTTGAGATATTATTTTGCTAACTGAACTTCTGACCGGAGCTTTGGATGCTCATTCATTATTACATATATTATCAAATATATATTGTTGTAAAAACAAATCACTTCAGAGTGAAATTGTATGTTTTTGATATTATAATGGCAGAAATTATTACCAAAAAAATTAATAATCAGCTGCACTGAGGGCCCTTAGTGGCCCGAAGCGGCTGCTTAGTTTGCTTCCGCCTTAGGCCGGCCCTGAGTGCGACAAACAGAACCTGGTTCTGGACCTGCCTGGAACAGTCCAAATGGACCTCAGGTTCTTTATGGTTCTGCTGGCTCCAGTTTTAGCTAAACGGAGGGTTTGTTCCGACCCAAGAGAATCAGAACCTGCTAGAACCCAGCAGGTCCGATGATGCGGTGGGATCATCTTCTTTCCGAACTTACCTGGTTCTGATGGTTCCGGTCTGAGCCCTCCTCCTTTGCCGTTGTTCTGGACCTTCAGGTCGAACCTGCCGCCGCTCACCTGGACCAGCTGCCTCCACCAATCCGCCGCTGCGCTGTGAGCTTTTTACCCATCAGGCTGTGCGGCAGAACCAACGATTTGTTAACGTTTTGTGGTTCTGATTCGGTTCTGGTCGATCGGTACCGCCAACAGGACGGGACTGGGAAAGACCCAGCGCAGCGCAGCAAAGCGCTATTGTCAGAAACGTCGGAACCAGAAACCAAACCGTCCGAGAACTGCTTCCTGTTTCTGCTCATATATTCAACCGCAACTTTATTAGCAGCAGCAGAACAAACACAGCACTTCCTGTCCCCAGGAAGCGGAACTACGTCAGAATCGCGTTATCAAAACGCTGTTTAATTTAATTAATACTCACCGCAACATGTCTGACATTCACCTCAGTTACAGCAGTAAAGCAGATAAATGTCAGAGCTTTAACTCAGGTCACGTGCAGCCGCTAGCCAATCAGCGAGCTGGTTAACCTTGATCATCAGCAGACTGATCTATAAATCATCTGGATGAGGTTCACCATAGAGACTGAACTTGTTTCATCAGCTTCTCTCAGCGTCCAAGGATTTATCCCATATTCTAATCACCAATTCATCCATAATGATACCGATAAGATCAATTTTGGAAATAAAACTTAAATGAGTTATATTGAATACTCGTACTCAGCCCATATGAACAGTATCTACTGACTTGTTGGTTGATGATAATCTCCCTCATTCTCAGAAATTTGACTGTTTGTCTCTTAGTTTTTGTCAGTTGTGCTTCCTGGAACATTATTGGGACTGGAACACACCTGAACAGGTGTGTTCCAGTCCTGAACAGGTGTGTTCCAGGTGTCTGAGTTTCAGTCAGGCTTCAGAGCTCTGTTGAAACCTCAGCAAAGTATTCTCTTGACCACAGATACAGGAGGGTTCTGGTTCTGTTACGTCTCAGCGATGGTTCTGATCCGATTCACAGCAACTTTTGTAGAAAAGCTTGAACATGTTGTAGAGCTCAGACCCGGGCTGGTTTGAATATCCAGTACCTGCATATGGATGGATGTTGGATGGATGGTGGTTGGATGGATGATGGGTGGATGAAGGATGGATCAATCAATCAATCAATCAATCAATCAAATTTTATTTGTATAGCACATTTCAGCTACAAGGCATTTCAAAGTGCTTTACATCATAAACACAAAACACAATGGCATGCAACATAGAATAAAATACCAAGTTTTTTTTTCCCTCTTTTTTCCCCTTCCCTTTGACACGGAATTTAAGCGCCTGTTACCGCTGGACTCCGCCGTCCGTTTAACCACGGGTATTCGCCAGGCCCCGTTGCCCACAACAGGAAAAAAAAAAAAAAAAAATTACATACATATCCACAAAATCAAATCCATACAATAAATACAATTCTAAACAGGTGTGTTTTTACTTGAGATTTAAAGGAAGTCAGGGTTTCTGCTGTTTTACAGTTTTCTGGAAGTTTGTTCCAAAGTTTTGGTGCATAGATGCTGAAAGCTGCTTCTCCTCTCTTGGTTTCTGGTTCTGGGGATGCAGAGCAGCAGAACCAGAACCAGAACCTGAGAGTCTGGAAGGTTGATACAACAAAAGCAGATCTTTGATGTATTGTGGTGCTAAACCGTTCAGTGATTTATAAACTAACAACAGTATTTTAAAATCTATTCTTTGAGCTACAGGGAGCCAGTGGAGGGACTTTAAAACTGCTGTTATGTCTCTATCTTCCTGGTTTTAGTGAGAACAGGAGCAGCAGCTTCTGGATCAGCTGCAGCTGGAGGATTGATTTGTTGGACAGGCCTGTGAAGACACTGTTACAATAATCAATGCAACTAAAGATAAACGCATGGATGAGTTTCTCTAGATCTGGCTGAGACATTAGTCCTCTAATCCTGGAGACGTTCTTCAGGTGATAGAAGGCCGACTTTGTAATTGTCTTTATGTGACTCGCAAGATTCAGGTCAGAGGTCATCACTACTCCCAGGTTTCGGGCCTGATCGTTAGTTTTTAGTTGTAATAACTGAAGCTGTGCATTGACTCTAGATCTGTAGCTCCAGATCTATAGCTCTAGATCTATAACTCTAGACCTATAGCTCTAGATCTATAGCTCTAGATCGTTCCTCTTTAGGTCCAAAAATAATGACTTCAGTTTTGTTCTGTTCAGCTGGAGAAAGTGAATGCTTCCACATCCACACATTTATCTGTTGTAAGCATTTATTCAGTGATTGGATGGGGTCAAAGGTCACCTGGTGACATCATAATGTAGAGCTGTGTGTCATCCGCATAGTTGTGGTAGCTTATATTATTTCCTGTTATAACCTGAGCTAGAGGGAGAATATAAATATTGAATAAGAGGGGTCCTAGGATTGAACCTTGGGGAACCCCACATGTGACCTTTGACCTCTTTGATGAGAAGTTTCCAATTGAAACAAAGAAATCCCTGTTCTTTATGTAGGATTCAAACCAGTCGAGCACCGAACCAGAGAGTCCAACCCAACTCTCCAGTCGATTCAGTAATATGTCAAAAGCTGCACTGAGGTCCAACAGAACCAGAACCAGAACCAGAACCAGCACCGTGGTTCTCCCACAGTCCGTATTTATATGAATATCATTGAATACTTTGACTAGGCCAGTCTCCGTGCTGTGGTAACCATGAAAACCAGATTGGAAAGAGTCAAAGCAGTTGGTCATCATGAGGAAACTATTTAATTGTTTTCACAGTTTTTTCAGTAACTTTGCTGATGAATGGGAGGTCAGAGGTCAAAGGTCGGCCTGTAATTCTGCAGTAGTGATTTGTCCAGATTGTGCTTTTTTAGCAGTGGTTTGATGACTGCTGTTTTCAAAGCCTGGGGGAAAACACCTGATGTAAGCGATGAGTATTTATATTCTTTGTTTTGTATTTAATTTGTATTTTTTTGTATTTTGCGTATGCTTACTGTGTGCCACATTTTTGCCTGTGAGCTGCTGGTAACTATAATTTCCTGAGGGAGTCTTCCCAAGGGATCAATAAAGTCAAGTCTAAGTCTAAGTCTAAGTCTAAGTTACTATTTGGATCAGATCAGTAACAATAACAGGCAGAACTTTCTTAAAGAAATGTTCTAGAGTTATAGATCTAGAACATCCAGATAGCAGGAGCTTGAACTTAATTGACTTATAATTTCTTCTAGGGTTTTATAATTAACTAGTTGAAAATGGGTCATTTTTCCTGTATTTGTTTTGTTTTGGTACAGCAACGGTTCTGAATTTAGAGTCAATGTGCAGATTAATCCTCTGATTTTTTGGATTTTCTCTGAAAAGAAATCAGAAAACTTATTACAGGCAACATTAGATTGGAATTCAGGTGGAAACGTCACAGGAGGGTTTGTGAGCCTGTCAACTGTTGCAAATAAAGTTCGAGCATTATTGATGTTTTTCTTTATGACATCTGCAAAGAAAGCCTCCCTTCCATGTTTTAGTGTTGAGTGATAGTTACGTAGTTTTTCTTTGTAGATGTCATTATGAACGTGAAGTTGAGTTTTATACCATTTTGGTTCTGCTCTGAGACAGAGTTCTCTTGCAGACCGAACTATTTGTGCTTTTCTCCATGGAGATTTCTTTCTACCAGTCAAAACCTTTACTTTAATTGGGGCAATGGAATCAATGATATATGAAACTTTAGACTGAAAATCATCTAACAACTTATCTACATCATTACAGCTTAAGGGTGAGGAAGAAGAGTAGATTTGATTAAATGTTTTCTGTGAAAGAACGTTTTGTGACAGCAGCTGTTTGTCCAAGTGGGTCAAAGAATAAAGAACCTTCAAAGATAACAGCAAAGTGATCCGACAGGCGACATCAGTTACAGAGACATTGGAAATATTCACACCCTTACTGATAACCAGGTCCAGTGTGTGTCCTTGAGTGTGTGTTGCCTGTTTAACATGTTGTGTAAAACCAAAATTTTCTAAAATATCAGAGAGCTTTTTTGCTCCTCTGTTTTCGGGTTTGTCCACATGAATGTTGAAATCACCAACAATTATTAAACAATCATAATCAATGCGTATGAGAGATAGAAGATCATTCAAGTCAGTAAAGAAATTTTCCACATATGCTGGAGTTTTGTATAAAGTCAGTGTCAAAGTTCGTTTGAAGCCTTTAACCTGAATTCCAAGATACTCAAAAGAACTGAAATGACCCAAAGAGATTTTACTACAGTTTATGGTATTTTTAAATATAGAAGCCACGCCTCCTCCTTTTTTATGTTTTCTGTTCTCTGGATGATGGATGGATGGTGGATGGATGGATGGATGGATGATGGATGGTGGTTGGATGGATGATGGATGGATGGTGGATGGTGGTTGGATGGATGATGGATGGATGATGGATGGATGATGGATGAAGGATGGATGGATGATGGATGGATGGTGGTTGGATGGATGATGGATGGATGATGGATGGATGAAGGATGGATGGATGATGGATGGATGGATGATGGATGGATGGTGGATGGATGATGGATGAAGGATGGATGGATGATGGATGATGGATGGATGATGGATGGATGATGGATGGATGATGGATGGATGATGGATGGATGATGGATGGTGGTTGGATGGATGATGGATGGATGATGGATGAAGGATGGATGGATGATGGATGGATGGATGATGGATGGATGATGGATGGATGATGGATGGATGGTGGATGGATGATGGATGAAGGATGGATGGATGATGGATGGATGGATGATGGATGGATGATGGATGGATGATGGATGGATGGTGGATGGATGATGGATGGATGATGGATGGATGATGGATGGATGATGGATGGATGATGGATGAAGGATGGATGGATGAGGATGGATGGATGATGGATGGATGATGGATGGATGATGGATGGATGGTGGATGGATGATGGATGAAGGATGGATGGATGATGGATGGATGATGGATGGTGGTTGGATGGATGATGGATGGATGATTGATGGATGATGGATGGATGGTGGTTGGGTGAGTATCGATCTGTCCTCACTGAGCAGAGTCAGACACTTCCATCTGTTGGTGAACCGGAAGTTTGTCTCTATCAAAATAAAAGCACACTGATTTAATGCTGAGCTCTTATTGTTTTAACAGCCATCACTGTTACATCATCAGGTCACATGGCTAAAGCTGATGGTGCATTCAGGATTGGCTCGTAAAGACCAGTCTCTCAGTCTGTCTGTGTCTCCTTCTGTCTGTCAATGTCTCAGCGGCGGCGGTACAGGATGTCCCAGCTGTCTCTCCACTTCAGCGCCTGCAACTGATTGGCTGTCAGCTCGGGGTTTCCGTAGGTGAGAGGACAGAAGGTCCAGTAGGACAGGAAGATAGACAGCAGGACAGCCGTCGTGCAGACGCTCAGCATGTGGCGGGACGTCCCGCTGCTGCGGACAGAAACAGAGCCATCACTGTCCACAGGAAGCAGAAGAGGAGCCTTTCAAATTAAAGGCAGAGCTAAAGCTGAGTGGGTGGAGTTAGCACGTCCTCCATGTTTTCTAACAACCCGATCTGTTCCCTGTCTCTGCGTGTGTACCTGAGCAGGTGAGTGTGTATGTGCTCCAGCAGGGCGGGGCTCAGCAGGTACAAGTAGCAGAGGGCGGGCAGGTAGTGGTAGAGGAAGAGAGTCCGCTCCATCAGCAGAAAGGGCAGGAAGTTCACTGCCCACCCGCCGCCGCAGACCAGGCCCACAGATGCAAACCGCTGCCACACACCTGCAGACACACCGGGTCAGAACCGCATCAGAACCGGGCCTGATGAAAGAGCCTGCCAGGAAACTGTACCATCAGGTAGGTCTTTGAAGCCCCGCCTCCTCCTCAGCAGGTACAGCGCCGCCAGCAACTGATAGGCCAGCAGGCTGAGGTTGGCCACGCCCCATGACACCGGGTTACCAATCAGATGGATCTGAGCCTGAAACAGCTAGCCAATCAGAGACCAGGACCAAATACTGTGTGTGTGTGTGTGTGTGTGTGTGTGTGTGTGTGTGTGTGTGTGTGTGTGTGTGTGTGTGTGTGTGTGTGTGTGTGTGTGTTACATTGGACGAGGGGTGGAGCCAGTACGCAATGTTGGTATCCATGGTGATCCACTCTAAAGGGGCGGAGCTGTACTTGTGTTCAGACTCTTCCTGTTTCACGGTCAGCATCTTCCACTGCAGTGACATCACAGTATGACATCATCAGAGGGATGGCAGCATCGCGGTGATGCGTTCACAGTCATACCTGGAGCTCCATGAATTTGGACCAGAAGGAGATTTTTCTGTCGACGTCAATGTGTGTCGGAGAGTGAAGCTCCGCCTCCCGGTCCTTCTGCTCCTGACCTGCAGGTGATGCATCATGGGAGATGGTGATGTCACTACATGAGGCCATCAGCTACTGCTACCCATACCATCATGTTCTCTTCCTATAGATGGGGCTGTTGACCTTTGACCCTGTCTCTCTGTGTTTAGATATCTTGGTGTCTTGTAACAACAGACTTTATCTGAGAATATGTCTTTCAGATTTAAAAACAGGAAACCACTGTGTTGTTTACGCTGCAATGCTTCCTGGGTAAATGACAAATGCTAGCTGCTACTGTGCTAGCAGCATCCAGACACCCTCAGTCCTTTGAGTGTGAATCCGAGAAAGAAAGATGGAGATGAGAAGATGAGGAGCACAGAAACAGCCGCTGGTAGCTAACCAGCTAACCAGAAAGGAAAGCGTAGCTCCAGTCGCTAAGTCAAGCTGTTTGCAGCTAGCATCGAGATCAAAATGGTGTTAGCAGGGGGTTTCCTCTCCACTGTCACTCCATGTTAGTGAAGGAATCTGGACTCCATGTTGTGACAGTCTGATAGCTGACTATCTAGACTCGGTTCTGCGGGTCGTACTGGTTCCGTATCGGTGCTCCTCCACCGTCCAGCCCAGGCTGCCGCTGTGAGCCTTCAGCAGCTTCTCTGCCACGACCTCCATCTGACGGAAACCCCAGTCTGGAAGAGGCAGGCCGCTCAGCTACACACACACACACACACACACACACACACACACACACACACACACACACACACACACACACACAGGTTAACTCTGCTGCTCTGCTCAGCCACTGCGGTGACATCACTTCCTGTGAGGACCTTGAGGACAGCTGAAGTGTTGACGTGGACCAATCGGACCTCAGAGACGATCGTCTTCCACTCCTCTGACTCCGCCTCCCTGTTGTAGATCTCCTGAAGGCAAATTCACAAAGACCAGGCTCAGCAGAACCAGAACCAGAACCGGGCTTGGTTCAGCCAGAGGATCAATAGAGGATCAATGATCAGTCATGCTTGGCTCTGTCCTGTGGCTCTTCCCCCTCCTGAACCCAGAGTAAAGTGTCCCTGGTTCGGTCCGGTTCGGTCGGACTCACCAGCCTCCACAGGTTCTGGGTTGCCATGGACACGTTGAAGTCTATGTATCCAGAAACCTCCTGAGCATGAGGACTCATGGGCGCGGCCACATCATGGCTGCCACAGAAGAAAAGGTCAACGCTGACCGCAGCACAGTGACATCACAGCAGGTGAGCTACGTACCTGTTGAGGAGGCGTGATGTCATCCCATGGACCAGCTGGATGATGTCACCGTGTCGCACGGGTCGGGGCGGAGAGTCCACCACCAGCTCCTGTCTGAGACACACACCTGCTGGAACCTCTCCACTGACCCGGTTCTGCTCTAGTTCTGACCCGGTTCTGACCTACCTGGCCGGGTCCTTGATGATCCACCAGTTGTTGACGTCCTTGAAGGCGTAGCAGGTCACCTGCTGCTGGTGGGAGCTGCCCCGCCCATTTTCATACCTGAACACAGAATCAGGAAGTTACAGTTTCATCCTCAGAGGCATCTGATTGGCTGCAGGGTGAACCAGCGGCACCTGATTGGATAGTTGGCTTTGTGCGAGTGGAGCCAGCAGGGGACGGGCCGGGGGGCGGAGCTTCGTAAGGTCACCTGACTACCGAACGCCACCTGCAGCGGCTGACCCCGTGTGACCCTGGAGAGACCGCCCTGAAACGGACAAGCAGTCCATCAGCT
>NW_026562389.1:12837500-12970000 GCF_027474105.1 Poeciliopsis prolifica | reverse complement strand
CATCGAACCTGCACACACACAGAGGTTCTGGTTCTGGTTCCGGGTCCTGGACCGGGACCGGGACCGGGCCGTAGGCAGCTGACACTCACACCACGGCGCCCGGGTCGCCCAGCCCTTTCAGCCGGGTCCACAGAGACAGCAGGGTCACCAGAACCAGAACGAGGTCCAGCCGGGCCGTCACCACCAGGGGGAGCTGCAGCATCGCTGGCGCCTGTACGGGTCAGAACCAGAACAGTCAACCTTGCAGAACCAGGACTTCATCGCTCAGAACTTCTGGACCGGGTAGGAGGTCCGGCAGAACTCTTCACATTCCGAAGATTAGAACGGATCGTCCTGTGATCGGACCGGCACCAGAACCAAGATGGACGGTTCTGACTTGTCAACGGCCCAAAGGCTCTGGAAGTTCAGAACCGAATCGGTTTGAAATCAGGAAGGAAAACCGGACTTTAGAACCCGGTTCCTTTCCGAACTGGACCCTCTTCACAGCTTTCTACTCTCGCGAGACTTATCTTTAATCCTTCTCGCGACTCTGCTGGTCCCCCTGCTGACGTCATCCAGGTACCGGTTCGGATGGTCCCGTCTCTTAGCAGCTGCAGACCGGCCACATCTTCTTCTTCTTCTTCTTCTTCTTCTTCTTCTTCTTCTTCTTCTTCTTCTTCTTCTTCTTCTTCTTCTTCTTCTTCTTCTTCTTCTTATTCTTCTTGTTCTTCTTCTTCTTCTTCTTCTTCTTCTTCTTCTTCTTCTTCTTCTTCTTCTTCTTCTTCTTCTTCTTCTTCTTCTTGTTCTTCTTCGTGTTCTGTAGCGGATGGTAACCAAGACAACGGCTCATTACCGCCACCTGGCGACATTGATTTTTCATCAATAGATTGGAAATAATTTGCTATTTTTACGCTTTTGATAAAAAAAATTTCCTGTAGAATTTGTTTCTCTTCATTTTGCAGATGCTTTTCTTTGTTTAATAACCTGGTTCTGGTTCACAGTAGATGTGGACTGAATGGAGGCAGCAGATCTGATCCAGATGCTGCGGCCAGGCCCGGCGCCATCGGGGGGCTTTTGGGGCCGTTGCTCCATGCAAGCTGTTTGTTGCTTTTACCTCAGAGTGGTCGACTCTCAGTCATTCCTATGTCGGTTTGATACTGCAGCGACGTCCGCACATGCCATATCTGTGCCTTTTGTCACTTTTTTCTGCAGTTAAAACTGTTTACTCCGTTGTTAACATGTTGTAACCTGTTTTTCTGAGCTGCCTTTAAATGCAACATGAGCCCGAAGACGCTAGCTGGGTTCTAACCTGCTGCTGCTCAGGTGTGTGTTTGAATCATGGCAGCAAAACACAAAGAACTTTGCAGTTTTCCCCCAAACTAACAGATTAGACTTAAGTAATGCTGCTGGATGCAGGTAATGTTAGCTAAGAGGTTACTAGCTATAGCTAAAGTTAGCTGAGATGACTAGCTAATGTTAGCTAAAGATGGCTAGGTAATGTTAGCGAAGAGATTACTAGCTATAGCTAAAGTTAGCTGAGATGACTAGCTAATGTTAGCTAAAGATGGCTAGGTAATCTTAGCTAAAAGATTACTAACTATAGCTAATGTTAGCTAAAAAATGACTAGCTAATACAAATATATCACATTAAGCTTATTACAGGCTGATGTTTATGTTCAGAATGTCACAATGTACTTGTTACATTCACTGGAGTAACGTTTTTGGAATAAATAGTTTTGCTGCACTGTACCTTTATCTTTTACTTGGGTAATATAATTATTGCTACGTATTCATTTGCCCACGCAAAGGCAAATGAATACTATTTATGCTGACTCATAAATAGGTTAACTACAGAAAATAAAACAAAGTAATGAAATACAAATAATGTGTTTGTATTATGTTTGTACAAAGTCCACAGAGTAAATTATCTGCTCACAACTTTACCCGAACTCAAATAAATAATTTTAGGGTATTATAAGGAAGTGCTGAGATATTCCGTTTCCACCGAGCTAAAGTCTTTGCCACTTCGGCACAAGCGGAGTTAGAAACGTTGAGAGGAGAAAATCACTCGACTCACTGCAGAACTCAGATGTCCCAGCTTTATACTGGCATCTAAACGCACCATCTACACACAAATCTGGGAGCTCCGGAAGCGCGAAATGAGTCTTAAAAACACTCGTGCGTCGTAAGCGGATCTGTGCGTAAATGCAGTTTTGTGTGTGCGTACCAAGTGACTTGTGCGCACTTTTTTATGGTTTATAAATCATGTTTCACAGACACAACTATCCAAAGTCACACAAAGATGCTTACACGAGTTCCAAATGCAGTATTACACACACACAGATATTTTTACACACACAGATATTTTGAGACTATTTTCACTCCATATCCTGTCAGTTCCTCTGATGGACAGCAGTCAGCATTTTTAATCTGGTTTAACTTTATTGAACTTCTTCTGCAGCACAAATTGTTCATTCAGAAAAATCATAGTGAACGTCTGGTAAAGCTGTTCTTTAGTGTGTCCCTGGCATTCTGCAGGTGTGTGTGTGTGTTTGTCTCCAGGTGTGTGTGTTTGTCTCCAGGTGTGTGTGTGTTTGTCTCCAGGTGTGTGTGTGTGTTTGTCTCCAGGTGTGTGTGTTTGTCTCCAGGTGTGTGTGTGTTTGTCTCCAGGTGTGTGTGTGTTTGTCTCCAGGTGTGTGTGTGTTTGTCTCCAGGTGTGTGTGTTTGTCTCCAGGTGTGTGTGTTTGTCTCCAGGTGTGTGTGTTTGTCTCCAGGTGTGTGTGTTTGTCTCCAGGTGTGTGTCTCAGAAAATCTCTGTCCTCCATCTCCACCTCCTAATCTGTCACTATTGTTCTGGTTCTTCTGAAGTCCAGCCAGACCAGACCAGGAAGTGGGTCATCAGGTTCTGGGCTGGCCCGCTATCGGGCCGGTTTTGAGGAGCATCAGAAACAGAACCTCCGGGTACCGGGTCGCTACTAGTTGAGCTGAAACAATTAAAATTGTCTCTGAAGGAACGGACACATGAGATTTAGCAGAGCTGGCTTTTGGTTCTGATCGTCTAACTAATCAATAACTGATCAACCATCAGTGCAGTCGGGCCCAGAGGTCAGAGGTCATCAGGCTGAAGGTAAGAGAAGTGGTTCCATCTGACCGGACTCTGGAGCAGAACCAGGTGGAACCGGTGGAGAACGCGTTCTGATGCGGAAGGGGCCACGCCCCCTTCTGGACCGGTGCTGCCAGCACAGGTCCAGTCTGGTACCAGTGTGGGTCAGAACCAGGTCCAGAACCAGGTCCATAAACCCCAGTGGTATCCAGCCTTTCCGAGTCCCGATTGGCCGCTGCTCCTCCACAGCTCATCTCTGATTGGCTCGTGGAGTGTTCCGTGGGCGGATCCTCAGAGAGAGTTCCCACAGAGCTTCCTCCGCCAGGTGATCGCTGAAGTCATTGAAGAACGACATGATGTCATCATCCCGCGCCAGAGAGTACCGCCTGCAGGGACACAGACAACACACTGGTACGCTGATGGATGCGGTTGGATGCATGTTGGATGCATGGCGGTCGGATGCACTCACTCCCTCTGGAAGCCCCTCAGAGTGTCCAGGATGTTGAACTGCTGCCAGCACTTGGAGAAGTTGACCTTTGTCCCCTGTGATGTCGTCAAGGTGTCGGGGTTCCCCAGGTGGACGAAGGTCAGGTCCTGCAGGATCAGCCCCCTGCAGGTGGAGCGGGTCAGGTGTTAGAGGCGTTGTTATGGCGACGCCTAGACAAGCCATCGGCAGGTGAACCTACAGGTAAGGGATGCAGGGAGGCTCCGCCTCCGCCAGCGCCGCGCGGTACGCTCTGAAGGACGACGAGCTGTCGATGAGCGAAGACAAGTCCTCCAAGCTCTGGTAGACACAGAGGACAATGAGGGGACAGGTGGGACACGTAGGGGGCAGGTGAGACACTAAGGGGGCAGGTGAGACACTAAGGGGGCAGGTGGGACACTAAGGGGGCAGGTGAGACACTAAAGGGGCAGGTGAGACACTAAGGGGGCAGGTGAGACAGGTACCTCTGCCGTGCTCCGCTGCCAGTCCAGCCGTCTCAGGGGGGCGGAGTCCAGGGCGGACAGGATGGACAGGTAGGAGTTGAAGTTGTTGAGTTTCCTCAGGTGCTGCGGAGACACAGCAGGGACACGTACAGCACCTGGACAACAAGGGGACACCGTCCTCATCCTCAACGCTTACCTTCATCACCTTCAGGAACTTCAGCAGGTGCTTCTCTCTGTCCTGAGGCTTGTCCTGCAGGATGACCACGGAGCGAACCCTGGAGGTCAGAGGTCACACACAGTGCAGCTCAGCTGGACTGACCCAAAAGGACCAGGACCAGGACCAGAACCAGGACCAGGATCTGGACCAGAACCAAGACCAGAACCAGGACCTGGGTTTTCCTCACCAGAAGGAAACGTTGTTGAAGTGCTGAGTGAATTCTGTCAGGTGAGGACTCCTCTCCTCGTTCTGCTCTTTGGACCAAAGCAACACCTCTGGCAGCTGAACAGGTGAGACAGACAGACAGACAGGCAGTGAGACAGACAGACAGACAGACAGTGAGACAGACAGACAGACGGGTGAGCACCTGGATCTTGCAGAACAGGTCTGAGTCCAGCAGCGTGAGCTGTTCTGCCAGGTCCTGACTCCTGAAGTCCAGCAGAGTTCCTGGTCTGCCAGGTGAGACACACAGGTGAGACAGCGACCAATCAGAGCGCAGCATGGGCCTTCTAGTGCAGTCGGCTGTTCGGGGCTACCTGGCGGATATGCCTTTGGCTGCGAGGGGGCGGAGCGACTGAGGGGAGCCAATCAGCTTCCACCTCTCCTCCATCTTGGACAGTATGTTGGTGTGCAGGAGGCGGGCCATCCCCAGCTCTCCACCAATCAGAAGGCAGAACACCAGGTCAAACAGCAGCAGCAGCAAATCAGGTTCCAGCTCCACAGAACTGCAGCGAGAGAGCCGAGCGATCAGAACCAGGGGTCCGGTTCCCTACCAGAACCAGAAGTCCGGAAGGGCCCGGCGGTCTCACCTGAGCCCGGCCACCACTCTGACCAGCAGCTGGATGGAGTTCCTGGCGGCCGTCGGGTCAGCGGCGCCACCTTCCCTCAGGGTTCTGTACGTGTTGCTGGTTAAGGACATGGCTGACCCGGACCGTGGTTCTGACCTGGCTGGAAGGACAGAGGCGTCCCTGCAGTGTTTAAGGATATCTGGTCTGCAGCTTGCTGATGACATCACTGGGTGTGGCAAATCCCCGGTAGGTGCAGAGGAAGGCCTCCTGGTACTGGTTTTGTTCTTTGAAAACCCAAACAGGACATCATCAGGTCCGGTCTGGTTCTGTCTAACAGAACTTCAGCTGTCCTCTGCTACTAGTCGGGTCAGCCCCTGTTGGTTCCTGCTCACCTGAGTAGCCCCCTCCCCCCCTCCCCCTACAAGACATATGGCCTCGTGTGATTGGCTGGCAGACGTACCACTGCTGCCGGGCTGTGTGGCTTGGACCAATAAGATCTCAGGAGACGCAGCCTTTACCTCTGGCCCCTCCTCCTCCTGAGGGCAGAGGAGTTAGGGTTAGAGCACAGGTGAGACTTGTGACCACAGCAGAGGGGGCGGGGCCAAACCTCAGACTTCAGAGTGATTCTGTGACGGATCTCGTTCGGGTCAGCCAATAGGAGCTCGTCTTCTTCATCTTCCTCTCCGCTTTTCTGACTGAACTCTGACCCCTGCTGGTGGTCCACAGAGCTGCAGAGCAGTGATCCTGAGTGTCTGCACAGGTGTGTGTTTCTGAAGGACAAGTGTGTGTACAGGTGTGCGTCCCTCACCTGTCCTCGTTCTCAGACTGTGTGTCCTGGAGATGAAAAAAAATCACAGGAATGAAATTACACCTGGAGAAGCTCTGATGCCAAAGCAGCAGATAACTGAACATTTGATTTCCACCTGTGGCAGACATTTTTCAAGATGGCCGCACAGTCCATTTCTGCACTAAATTTCCCAGCGTCCACTTATAGGTGCATATGTTGAACCATAGAAATCATTTACATTGTAGATCTTGCGTTTCCTTTCTCTGTTGCATATTTTTCAAAATGGCCGCCAGAATGTGTTTTTGCACTAAGACCAGCAGCCGTGGTGGGCACAGCTAACCAAAAGGTTAGCTTCTCTTCCCACTAATTCACTCAACAAGAGCCTTATCGCTAAACTGAAGAAGAAACAGCTAATGCTAAATGCTAAAAAGGTTAGCAGAAGCTAATGCTAGCCAATATGACGAATGTCCAAGTCTCTCATCTTGATCTCGTTTTAGTTGACGACCGGTCTGAGGCCCAGTCTGACCTCTGACCCTGAATGAGGGGCTCAGGTCATCAGGTTCTGGTCTGCTGATGTTCTCATCAGAACCAAGAGGTTCTGGCCTGACCCGGCACACAGAACCCAAACAAAACCCTGGAGTTCTGCTTCTTCTTCCTCACCTGTTGGTTCTTCTTCGGTGGTAAAGCAGGGGCAGGAAATGAATCTACAGAGGGGGCGGAGCCTGTGGTCAGGCGGTCCAGCTGGTGGGCGGAGTCTTGATCTCGCTGTCGGACTTTATATTTCTGGTAGAATGAAACTGCAGACGGGTCGGTGGAAGACGTAGAGCAGAACTGCAGGTACTGATGGACTGAGGACAGGTGGAGGACAGGTGGAGACATGTCAAAACTGTACTTATTACCTTTGGACTTAAAGATGAACCATGTAGCGTTTTAGATCCAGACTTATGGATATAAAGTTATATATCTAGAACTGCAGATCTAGAGTCAGCTTCACTTCCTACACCTGGATACCAGAGATGAGGCTGACCTCTGACCTCTGACCTGACCCTCCAGAGCCACATAAAGTCGGTTCTACAGCTGCAGAACCGGTGGTTCCACGGGTGACAAAGAACCACCAGTTCTCCGCCACCCGGACTATGTCACCTGTTTCTACACCAGCCAGTTCTACACCAGCCAGTTCTACACCACCCGGTTCTACACCGCCCGGTTCTACACCACCCAGTTCTACACCACCCAGTTCTACACCACCCAGTTCTACACCACCCAGTTCTACACCACCCAGTTCTACACCACCCAGTTCTACACCACCCAGTTCTACACCGCCCGGTCCTACACCACCCGGTTCTACACCACCCAGTTCTACACCACCCCAGTTCTACACCACACAGTTCTACACCACCCAGTTCTACACCACCCAGTTCTACACCACCCGGTTCTACACCACCCAGTTCTACACCGCCCGGTTCTACAGTCCTTGATTTATAAATGACTGTTGCTGCTGGATCAACCTGCTGGTTCTGGTTCTGCAGCAGAACCAGAACCAAACATGGAGGTGCAGCTTCTATGCTCCCCAGATCTGGAACAAACTTCCAGCAAACTGAAAAACTGCTGAAACCCTGAGCTCCTTTCAGGCTGAACCGGGCTGGTTGGAGTTGCTATGGAAACATGATTTCAATTTCAATTGTTGCTTCTATGTTGTATGAATTTGTATTTCTATCATGTAAATCTTCATTTTATGCTTTGCAGATAAAGTTTGATGGATTCAAAGGGTTTTCAAACTTCCACCAATCAGCTGCTCCGTTTTCACTCACTGTGTCGCTTCTTCTCTGGGAGGGGGGGCGGCGTCTTACTGGGGGACAGGGGGGAAGACAAGGGGGCTTCAAGGCCCATGACATCATCACCGGGGGCGGGGCTTGTGTCCACATGGGTGGAGTTAAATCCAAAGGCGCACGCCTTCTGAGAGCCGCTGACGCCTACAGGGACAAGACAGGTGAGGACGGACAGGTCCAAAGTGCTGAACAGACGTCCACAAATAAACTTTTTCTAAGAAAGTCAATAAATAAGTTCCAACATTACAATAAATCACAGAGACTTCAGTGAGAAGCGACATTAAGAAGCATCTTGAAATAGTTTCAGAGTTAATGAGACCTGAAATAAAACAGAAAATCCTCAAAGAAAAATCTGCAATTATCCAAAAGGTTGTGATAAAAACATTTCTCTCAAATCCTTAAAACAGAAGGAAAACCTCATCTAAATAAAAATTTCAAAAAACCTGTGTATCCAAATGGCTGTCAGAGCCAACAGCAGCGTTTTCCATTTTGAAATGGAGGGAAGCTAACAAGAGCTAACAAGAGCTGTTTCAGTCCTAGCATGAAAATTATTGTCCTAATAAAAAAGTCCAAAGCTTTTATTTTTGCTAAGATGAAGAAAGTTTGAGTTTGAAATAGTCAGCCTAAGACTGTAGAGCCATTTTTATTATTTCTACAATAAGCTGACTGACCTAACATACCTAGCCAAGCCAAGGTAAATCAGCTAACCCAGCTAGCCAAGCTAAATCAGCTAACCTAGCTGGCCAAGCTAAATCAGCTAACCCAGCTAGCCAAGCTAAATCAGCTAACCCAGCTAGCCAAGCTAAATCAGCTAAACTAGCTGGCCAAGCTAAATCAGCTAACGTAGCTAGCCAAGCTAAATCAGCTAACCTAGCTAGCCAAGCTAAATCAGCTAACCTAGCAAGCCAAGCTAAATCAGCTAACCTAGCTAGCCAAGCTAAGAGGACATCAGTCTACTGCAGCACCTCAGAGTTCAGATAGAGACAGAGGGACACCTGTGGTGCTGTGCCGTCTCTTCTCCGGCAGGGCGGGGGGCAGTGGGGGCAGCGTCTCCGAGGACGACAGGTTGGTGTGGAGGAAGTCGTAATCCGGATCATCCTCTGAGAACAAGACAGAATCAGAACTGGGTTCAGTCTCGGATGGTTCCTACATCATGACCAGAACCAAGAACCAGGACTGAGGCGGTTCTGAGTCCCACCAATCTCTGGAGGACTGCAGGAGAAAACTAGGCTGGTCCAGTATCAGGTTCTGGGTCCAAGTTGCAACCAGCCCGATCCAATGCAGCAACTGGTTCTGGTTCTTGTTTACCTTCCTGCTGCATTCACTGCCAGCAGGGGGCAGCAGTCACCAAACGCAGAAAGGATGTGATGCTGTGGGCAGGAAGTGTGTGTGTGTGTGTGTGTGTGTGTGTGTGTGTGTGTGTGTGTGTGTGTGTGTGTGTGTGTGTGTGTGTGAGAGAGAGTGTGTGTGTGTGTGTGTGTGTGTGTGTGTGTGTGTGTGTGTGTGTGTGGTGGTTACCACTTGCTGAGGTGTTGGCTGCAGAGTCTGCAGAGGAAGAAGAGAGTCGCTTGCAGCAGCTGTCATCCTGAAACACACACACAGAGTGTGTGTCGTCAGCATCTGCAGGTCTTCCGGGCCACCAGTTGTAACAGTCAATGTATTGTTTGGTTCCTGGGGATTGATGGGTATCGCCACAAGGGGGCGCCTGTTGTGTCTTTAGTCCAACATAAATAAAGATTCGACTCGGAGGTTCAAATGAACGTGACTTTTATGATATTCACTTCAGTGTCGAATACAACATATCAATGCGCAGGCGCATAACATAGAAAGCAAATAGATCCACTATATATACTACAGCGCCTTCTCCCTTTTTGCGTGTTCTGTTGTAGAGAGGAAGAACTTCTCTCCCATGTCGTAGAGATGATCGGTGATGGCGAGATGCGGTGCGGCTGCCTGTCGTTATTTTATCTCATGTATGAGATTTAAATGTCAGCACGTGGAGAAATAAATTGAAAGGTGCGGAATACCTCAACGGTGTGCCCTTCTATCTCGAGTTAGCGTGGCTAACCTCCACCGCTAACTTCTCCAACCTCGCACTACACCGTCACACTTTGATCACTTTTTCTGAATGAATGTCTGACTGCCATTACCATAGCAACCAAGCAGACGGCATGTTTCCTGAGTATCAAACCCAAACGGAGCAAAAATGAGGGGAGCGAAGGCTGCGCCCTGTGGAAGGACAGCAGAGGACCCCGAACCAGCGGGGTTCCGTCTGATGTGTTCTGCTGAAACCCCGCTGGCTCTGTGAGTAGTTAGCAGCTGTTAGAAACTTTTAGCAGCTGTTAGCAATAGTTAGCAGCTGTTAGCAGTAGTTAGCAGCTGTTAGCAGTAGTTAGCAGCTGTTAGAAACTTTTAGCAGTAGTTAGCAGCTGTTAGCAATAGTTAGCAGCTGTTAGCAGTAGTTACCAGCTGTTAGAAACTTTTAGCAGTAGTTAGCAGCTGTTAGCAGTAGTTAGCAGCTGTTAGAAACTTTTAGCAGTAGTTAGCAGCTGTTAGCAGCAGTTAGCAGTAGTTAGCAGCTGTTAGCTGAAGCAGAACAGCAACAGATTCAGCAGAGCCGTTTGAATGTTAATAATTTGCTGAACGTTCTGAGTTTGCTAACAACAACTTCCTGTGAGTCTTTATAAATAAAAGCCTCTTGGAGATCAGCTTAAAACGAACTATTTGGTCAAGAAGCCATTTGGGTCAAGAAGTGGCTGCACACTGACAACGCTGCTGACCCCTTTACATCACATGACCTTACCTCCACCTGCAGGTCTTCCTCAGGCTGCCGGATTATTGGCGTTACTATCGCAACCCTGCAGCGGGCAGAAACAGGAAGCGCCGGCGTCTGGCGCCTTTTAGGAGGCAGAGCGGGAGGACTGAAACAGGGAGAGAGAGTCGGGTTAGAGGACACGTCCACAGATAGACATGTTTGTCCAGACACACGCCCCTGTGGTTCAGCGTGAGACTAACAGCTCCACCTTCTGGTGGTATGCAGGTCCTGCTGTCGCCACAATCAGCTGATCTGGAACAGAGACAGTTTCCGCTCCACTGTCGCCACATGCTTGACCTTTCCTGATCTTGACCTTGCAGCTACCTGTGTGAGCGCCTGCTCAAAGACCACGAGGAGAAGATCAGGGAGGGCCTGGTCCAAGACGTACACGCCTTGGACCAGGCGCGTACGTCCTGATTGGACCAGGACGTACTGCGCGACTGGACTGGACCACTGGACTGGACTGACAGTCCAACTTTTTTTTTTCTCTGTCTTTCTTGGGTGAGGGCAGACGCTTCTTTCCTCTGCTCCCTAACCCTGAATCCATCTTGGAGAAGTTGCATGTCTCGGCTCAGTGGAACGACCAAACTGATTTGGATGATTGGGATGAACTGAGATGTTTCAGAGAGACTTTATGGAAGATTGAAATGTATAATCTACCCGACCGAAGACATTCTGTATTTCCTGTGTTGCCTTGGAAGGGATGCATATTTCTAATCTCCTTGAAGAAATGTAAACATAATGCTCCTTCCCACCTCCTGTGATCCATGCAGCTGTGGATCGGAGCGCTGCCAAGGACTTGCCTTGATAACAACATTTTATTGGACTTCTGCCGGGAGACGGAGCAACCTGGTTTCATGGACCCTGATGTCACCGCCTTCATTCACGTCTTTGTTTTGTCTGAATGTTTGTCTCTTGTGTCCTTTCCTCTTTTTATTTATTCCTCTTTTATTATTTAGAAACGGTAGAGTACTCACTACTTAGACCAGGATTAAACTTCTTAGATTAATTTTTAGATTATTATGCAGAGAAATTCCTATTAATGCTACTCCTATCAACCCTAATCCAGGAAAGGACTTAGAAAGAATTTAGAATCTAGAAAACGCTGTCCTCTACTGAACAGACATCCAGCCTGTCCAAACAGAAGACAAAGCTTTTCTCTGATCAGAAATGGACATTTGGAAGCCTGGAGTCCTCGACGCGGACGTCGCGAGTTCGATTCCTTGCTGTCATATAAGGGACACTAGATACACAAAACGCCTGGAGGGGGAAAAAAAAGTAATGGAAACCTAATGTCTCAGTTTGTCCCTCCACTCATACTGAACCAGTCCGGTTCTGGTTCCGATCCGGTTACAATCTGATCTGCAGTTGGTTGTCTTTCTGGCCATCTTGTCTTCTTCATCTGCTCTCCATGCAGACAGGAAGTTGGTGGAGAGAGCAATAGTCTACTTCCTGTTTCTATTTGAGCTCAGAGCTCCTGGTTCTCACCAAACATCAGACTCAGCAGAAGCAAAACCCGGAGAGGTCCGGTTCAGTATGAACGGCACCGAACCGGCCCAGACCCGGTCAAAGCTGGACTCACCTGAACGCGAGGTCCTGAGGGGGCGTGGCCTGGAGGAGGGGCTCTAGGACGGGCATGGGGGGTTTAGGCGGGGCATGTGTCCCCTCCCCCTTTGTCTCCATCTCGTACCCCAGTCCCTCGCCTGAGGAACAGGGTGGCCTCTCAGTGGACGTCTCCTGGTCTTCAACGTCCACGGATTGTGATTGGACAGGAGACAAGGGGGCGGAGCCTTCCCGTCTCTCTGCAACCAATCGGACGAGCTCCTGGAGGCCAAAAGACAACGCTTACTGTCCCCAGTGGACAAACAGAGGACACAGAGACCGTCCACCAAGGACACCTGTCCTCACCTTGGCGCTGTTCAGCACGCCCCTGATCACCGTGGTAACGCTCACCGAAGACCCACCGTCGCCATGAGAGACGCCCTCCAGCATCACCCGGTCGGCCCAGCGGATCAGCTGAGCAACGGCACCGTACAGACGGGCGAGACGGGCGGAGACAGTCTTACTGGAGGGACAGGAGTCAGGATGAGGACAGGAGTCAGGATGAGGACAGGAGTCAGGGTGAGGACAGCGTCCCCTTCCTCACCTGTCCAGCTCGTCTGGCTCCAGCTCCACCAGTGCCTGGACGGCTTCCAGGATGCCGGTGGAGGCTCCGCCCAGCAACCCACCCATCATGGACCGGTCCAGGCCCAGTTTTTGTCCCGTGGGTCGGTCCAGGTCTAGTCTGTCCACAAGGGCCTTGAAGTACTGGAGAGAGCTGAGGACGGCGCGCTCCTGGTCCAGCAAGATGGCCGACTGCAGAGAGGCAGCGTCATCAGAACCACAGGAACACCAGCTACAGGTTGGACCGGATCCCAGAAGTTCTGAGCCGACCTGGTTCAGAGGCCGATCCCAGCTTTTTTCAGCCAGGGAATTTACTGACTGACAAAGATTTGGTTTGGAAGAACCAGAACCAGAACCTCTTGATGTTCGTCTCAGTGTTGATGTGGAGGGCTGCTGATGTTACTAACCATGCTAACACTGCAGTGAACAGTCTGAGTTAACATGCTAACCATGCTAACACTACAGTGAACAGTCTGGGTTAGCATGCTAATCATGCTAACACTGCAGTGAACAGTCTGGGTTAGCATGCTAATCATGCTAACACTGCAGTGAACAGTCTGAGTTAACATGCTAACCATGCTAACACTACAGTGAACAGTCTGGGTTAGCATGCTAATCATGCTAACACTGCAGTGAACAGTCTGGGTTAGCATGCTAATCATGCTAACACTGCAGTGAACAGTCTGAGTTAACATGCTAACCATGCTAACACTACAGTGAACAGTCTGGGTTAACATGCTAACCATGCTAACACTACAGTGAACAGTCTGGGTTAGCATGCTAATCATGCTAACACTGCAGTGAACAGTCTGGGTTAGCATGCTAATCATGCTAACACTGCAGTGAACAGTCTGGGTTAGCATGCTAATCATGGTAATACTGCAGTGAACAGTCTGGGTTAGCATGCTAACCATGCTAACACTACAGTGAACAGTCTGAGTTAACATGCTAACCATGCTAACACTGCAGTGAACAGTCTGAGTTAACATGCTAACCATGCTAACACTACAGTGAACAGTCTGGGTTAGCATGCTAATCATGCTAACACTGCAGTGAACAGTCTGGGTTAGCATGCTAATCATGCTAACACTGCAGTGAACAGTCTGAGTTAACATGCTAACCATGCTAACACTACAGTGAACAGTCTGGGTTAACATGCTAACCATGCTAACACTACAGTGAACAGTCTGGGTTAGCATGCTAATCATGCTAACACTGCAGTGAACAGTCTGGGTTAGCATGCTAATCATGGTAATACTGCAGTGAACAGTCTGGGTTAGCATGCTAACCATGCTAACACTGCAGTGAACAGTCTGGCTTGGTAGCTTGGTAACCATGTTAAGTGCTAACAGAGGAAAGCCAGGTGACCTTGTGACCTCTGCAGGTTCTAGTTCTAAACTACTTCACTCAGAAAGGAGGAGTTCAGAATAATCATTTTCTACTTTATTAATTTTATATTATTGTAATTAATGTCATGATTTTATTAATTACTGCTTTCTGGCTGATGATGATGATTAATATCTGAATAAATTCTGACCGGGTTCTGACTTAGGTCCAGGTCTGGAGGCTTGGCCCGGGTCCGGTTCCGCTGGGGGTGGAGCTTATCCTTCAGCTTCATGGTGAGGAAGACGATCTGAGAGGCTGAACAGAAAACCTTCATCAACAATCCATCAAAATAAAAGCCTCTCAGGTGAGTTGGCAGCAGATAAATCTGTGATTTGATTGGCTCAGCTGTTTAAGCTCCGCCCACTGGGGGATGCTTCCAGAGGACTGCAGGCCACAGCCAGCAAAGGTCAAAGGTCAGGGCTCACAGAAAGCCTCTGTTCTAGAAACAAGATGGCCGCCGGTCTCAGGGTAACCTGTCACAGCAGAACCAGAACCGGAGAGGCTGGGTCTGAAACCGGGTCACCAACAGAACCAGGATCCAAACATAGCAGCAGATCTTGGAGCACAATGGTCTAGTCAAAGTAGGAGCTGGTGCTGATCCGTTCCGTTGTTCTGTTAAAGATGACCCGGGATTGGATGAGTTCTGATAGATGAACTCAGACTGGATCAGAACCAAGTTGGTCCAAACAGAACCAGCTGAGTGGATTCATCTTGTTGGAACCAGAACTGGGTCCAGAACCACATCCGAACCAGAACCAGGATGTTAAGGCTGAACTGGTGATACCAGAAAGTTCTTCCTGTCTGGTCTCAGAAGCCGGATCGGTTCTGATCTGTCTGACTTCTGACAGCGTCCGGGTTCTGGTGCTTCCTTCACTGTCACCTCAAGGCGTGGGACGGAACCGGAGCGGGTTCTGCTGCAGGAAGTGAAGCGCGAAGGAAACTCACCTGACTTTGAGTCCGAGCGGGAAGACATGGCTGGAGGGACAGTTGGACCCGGCGGGACAGTTGGACCCGGCGGGACGAGACGCTCTGATCCTCTCAGTCTGGGTTTGTCGACCAGCCGCCTCACTTCCTTCCTCCTTCTCTTCTTCCTCTTTCTGTGAAACTCAGCCTTTCGGTAACCATGGCAACAGCCAGGGCTGCTCTGAGGTCAGCAGCTCCCCCTGCTGGCCGAAAGCGCTCAGCGCAGGAAGATCAGCTCCAGCTGCAGGCTGGTCACTGCCAGAACCTGAACCGGTTCAGACTGGATCCAGAACCAGTTCTGGGTAGATTGATAAAATTTGTAAAAATTTCCTTTTAGATCCAGAAGTTCCCATCCTTCTCTTCAGGACTGGATGGAATCTCCTCAAACCATCAGAGCCTGGAATATCCTGGAATGTCCTGGAGGAACCTGGAGGATTCGGCCAGCCTGTTTTCCTTCATGATTCTGGAGTAACTTTTATTAAATATGTTTTTTCCATGGTAGTGAATCTGCCACCATGTTTGTTGTGAAACAGATCCAATCAGAGTCAGGAGGAGGGGCTTAGTGTTGTCAGTCAAACTAATGTATGCGCTGCTAAATGTGCTAATAGAGGATAAACAACTTACCCTATCAGGAAACTACCTGCCTTCATCAGTCGCCATGCTAATTAGCTTAGCATTCATTCAAAGCAGCATGTACACAATCAATCAATCAAATTTTATTTGTATAGCACATTTCAGCAGCAAGGCATTTCAAAGTGCTTTACATCATAAACACAAGAACACAAAGTCATGCAACATATAATAAACAACACATTGTTACATATTACATTTCTAATCAAACTCTAATCAACTGGTTTTTAGTTGAGATTTAAAAGAAGTCAGGGTTTCTGCTGTTTTACAGTTTTCTGGAAGTTTGTTCCAAAGTTTTGGTGCATAGATGCTGAAAGCTGCTTCTCCTCTCTTGGTTCTGGTTCTGGGGATGCAGAGCAGACCAGAACCAGAACCTGAGAGTCTGGAAGGTTGATACAACAAAAGCAGATCTTTGATGTATTGTGGTGCTAAACCGTTCAGTGATTTATAAACTAACAACAGTATTTTAAAATCTATTCTTTGAGCTACAGGGAGCCAGTGGAGGGACTTTAAAACTGCTGTTATGTCTCTATCTTCCTGGTTTTAGTGAGAACAGGAGCAGCAGCTTCTGGATCGGCTGCAGCTGGAGGATTGATTTGTTGGACAGGCCTGTGAAGACACTGTTACAATAATCAGTGCGACTAAAGATAAACGCATGGATGAGTTTCTCTAGATCTGGCTGAGACATTAGTCCTCTAATCCTGGAGATGTTCTTCAGGTGATAGAAGGCCGACTTTGTAATTGTCTTTATGTGGCTCGCAAGATTCAGGTCAGAGGTCATCACTACTCCCAGGTTTCAGGCTGATCGCTAGTTTTTAGTTGTAATAACTGAAGCTGTGCATTGACTCTAGATCTATAGCTCTAGATCTATAGCTCTAGATCTATAGCTCTAGATCTATAGCTCTAGATCTATAGCTCTAGATCTATAGCTCTAGATCTATAACTCTAGACCTATAATCTAGATCTATAGCTCTAGATCTATAGCTCTAGATCTATAACTCTAGATCTATAGCTCTAGATCTATAGCTCTAGATCTATAGCTCTAGATCGTTCCTCTTTAGGTCCAAAAATAATGACTTCAGTTTTATTTTTGTTCAGTTGGAGAAAGTTTTGGCACATCCACACATTTATCTGTTCTAAACATTTATTCAGTGATTGGATGGGGTCAAAGGTCACCTGGTGACATCGTAATGTAGAGCTGTGTGTCATCCGCATAGTTGTGGTAGCTAATATTATTTCCTGTTATGACCTGAGCTAGTGGGAGAATATAAATATTGAATAAGAGGGGTTCTAAGATTGAACCTTGGGGTACCCCTCATGTGACCTTTGACCTCTTTGATGAGAAGTTTCCCATTGAAACAAAGAAATTCCTGTTCTTTATGTAGGATTCAAACCAGTCGAGCACCGAACCAGAGAGTCCAACCCAACTCTCCAGTCCATTCAGTAATATGTCAAAAGCTGCACTGAGGTCCAACAGAACCAGAACCAGAACCAGAACCAGCACCGTGGTTCTCCCACAGTCCGTATTTATATGAATATCATTGAATACTTTGACTAGGCCAGTCTCCGTGCTGTGGTAACCATGAAAACCAGACTGGAAAGAATCAAAGCAGTTGGTCATCATGAGGAAACTATTTAATTGTTGACACAGTTTTTTCAATAACTTTGCTGATGAATGGGAGGTGTTGAAATAATATTTTAAATTAGCACAATACTGCACAGGATAGTTTTGATACATATGAAATATACCATAGAAAGTTAAAGTACACTCTACGTTCACATAAATTTAGATAAAGATCCAAACTAAAACAACTGCTGAATCTCTGAACTTATATAAATTCTTAGGGAGGATTCTACAGAAAACAGGCCTAGAATCTCTTTAGACAGGGAGTCTGTCTGCCAGGCAGTTAACAAATTCCTGAGCATGGTTTAAAAGTTCACTAGGATCTTAAAACTTTTTATAAATAATTTTATCTATATTAGAATTAACTATATTCCTTTAAGCATGTTTTTAATTAGTTACTTATTAGATCCAAACTTATAGTTAGTATTAAGCAATACATTTTGTGCGAGTTTGTTTTAAAAACACCAACTGGTTTCTTGTTGAAGCATTTTGAGGCAGAGATAACGCTGCAGACGCACGCCATAAATCACATCGTCTAAGAAGCTCTTTTTGTGGTTTTTCCCTTTCCACATTTATCTGAACCATTTGAGCTAACAAAGTTCTGGCGGAAGTTTTTGATTTTCATTACTACTGTATATTATTGGTTGGGGCAGCTTGCTCTGAAGACCTCCATGCTCGTCATAAGGAATAAGGCGTGTTTAGTTTATAAAGGACACGTTTTTTTTGTGTGTCTAATTTTAATTTCTCGTTATGGGGCCCTCCATCTCAGCCACTCTTCTTTTGTTTTTTCTTTTGCCATAGATATAAACACAATGGTTACACCACATGATATATTGATGGCCTTGTTACTAATATTGATAAAAGGACATAAAATATGGGGACTGTAGTTAAGATATTCTCCTGGAATGTTAATGGCCTGGGTTCATACACTAAACGATGTAAAGTATTCAAGTATCTAAAACAGAAAAAAGTAGATGTGGTGATGCTACAAGAAACACATATGTTAGAGAAAGACGTTAATAGAATTAAAGACAGATGGGTGGGACAAGCTTACCACAACACTTACAAACAGAAAAAACGAGGAGTATCCATCTTATTTTCTAAACATCTGTCAATTCAAGTAGAGAAAGAATATAAAGACAAAGAAGGTCGAATAATTGTTTTGCTAGTCAACATCGGAGGACAGAAAACCATTATTGCTAACATTTACGCTCCCAATATGGAGGACCCAGACTTTTTCTTACAACTTAAGAACACTTTTATGGATTTTGGGGACTTCCCAATTGTTCTAGCAGGAGATTTTAACCAAGTCTTAGATACTGTTTTGGATAGATCTGGGAAATCAATTCCTAAAAGTAGTAAAACCCAGGATGCGATCAAAGATCTATGCAGATATGCTGGTTTATCAGATGTTTGGAGACTCTTAAACCCCTCAACTCGAGACTATACATTCTTCTCAAATAGGCACTCGGTTTATAGTAGGATAGACTATTTTTTGATCTCACACATTCTCATTGAAAGCGTTGGAAATAGTAACATTGGTTCAATAGCACTAACCGACCATGCCCCCATAGACCTAGTCCTACAATTGGGATCTCATTATGAAAGAGCTAAGGGATGGAGGATGAATACCAGCTTACTAAACGACGATGATGTATGCAAAAACTCAAAGAACTAATTACTGAATACTTTAAAATTAACAATAACACCGCAGACCAAAACTCAATCTGGGATGGCTTCAAAGCGTATATTCGGGGAATATTGATACAACACTCAGCCCGGATCAAAAAACGAGATTCCCAAAATATAAACCTATACGAAAGTGAGATAAAGGTACTGGAAAGGGACTATTCGGAAAACCTTAACCCATCAACTTTTGACAAACTTGTTAGAGCTAAATACGAGCTAAATACAATATTTTCAAAAAAAGTAGAATATTCTCTTTATAGGCTTAAACAGAAATGGTATGAATCAGGTGATAAAGCGGATAAATTGTTAGCCACCCAATTACGGGCCAAACAAGCAACGCGTCAAATTAGTGCGATAAAGAACAAGGCTGGGAACATAATGACTAGTCAGAAAGAAATTAATAATGCCTTCAAAGATTTCTATAAACATCTGTATGCTCAAGAAGGGAAATTTGATGCAAGTTCAGCACAAGAGTTTTTGGAAGTCTGAATCTTCAGAAACTGTCCGAAGAGAGTGCTGCACAATTAGAAAGACCAATAACCGCGGAAGAGCTCGTTAAAACGATTAAAGTCTCATTCAATGGAAAAACTCCAGGCCTGGATGGTATTCCTAATGAGTTTTTATAAAACATTTGTGTCTGAACTGAGTCCAGAATTATTGAAAACTTTTAACTCAGCTATCGACTCACGTCGATTTCCCACATCAATGACAGAATCATTAATCACTGTTATCCCCGAAAAAAGGAAAAGATCCTCTAGAATGTTCAAGCTACAGGCCGATAAGCCTACTATGCTGTGATGCAAAACTATTCACAAAAATATTATCACTGCGAATTAACAAAGTCATAACATCATAATACACCCAGACCAAACGGGCTTCGTCAAGGGCAGAACCTCATCGGATGGTCTAAGACGATTATTACATCTGATCTGGAAAGCCCAACAATCAAATGTTCCGGTAGCAGCCCTGTCATTGGATGCGGAAAAGGCATTCGACAGGGTTAGTTGGAACTACCTGTATTATGTGCTTGCAAAATTTGGGTTTGGAGAATCTTTTCTAGAAATAATAAGAATGATATACTCAGATCCAAAAGCGATGGTAACAACCATGGATCGAGATCATCCCAATTTCTGATCGAACGCGGGACCAAACAGGGTGACCCATTGTCACCTCTGCTCTTTATTATAGCTCTAGAGCCCTTGGCTCAAGCCATCAGACAAAATGAAACAATAAAAGATAACAATGGCGGACTAGACAACAAAACGCTAATGTTTGCAGATGATGTGCTGCTACTACTGTCAAACCCAGAGGAATCGCTACCTCCTTTACTAGATTTGATCAACAAATTTTCTGAGTTATCCGGATAAGATTAACTGGTCTAAATGCGAAGTAATGCCCCTGTCAAAATTTTGTCATAAAAGTCACATACAAAAATGGAAATTTCAGTGGGTACCAAAAAATTTTAAATACTTGGGCATAATGATGAATCCGGGCCTGGAAGACATTATTCTAGATAATTTTGAACCTATGATAAATAAGATAAGCTTGCTTCTAAAGGGGTGGGACAAACTACAAATATCACTGTGGGGTAGAGTCCAGGCAATTAAAATGATTATTACACCAAAATTGAATTACCTTTTTAATTCATTACCCCTTAAAATACCACATTCCATATTTAAGACTCTGGACAAAATCATGAACGACTTTATCTGGGAAGGGAAAAAGCCTAAAATGTCGACCCTAAAACTCCAGACTAAGATAAAATACGGAGGATTACGATTACCCGATTACGATTAGCTTTTATACGATTACGATTAGCTTTTATAAGCTCACAAATAACATCACTTATGTTAAAAACTCACAATAGTCCAATTTGGGTAAAATTGGAAGAGGAAATAAATACTCCATTCAAAGCTCTTGATTATCTATCTCAACATCCAAATGACGGCGTTAGATCCAATCCAATTATGAATCACACTAAAAATGTATGGCATCATCTACATAAAAAAGCAAATATTGTCCCTTCATTCAAGGAACAGCTTCAGTGTGGAAAAACCCAAAATAAAAATAGAGGGCAAAATGATCTTTTGGAGGAGATGGCACACAAAGGGATCGACAATATAAACTGCTTCTTCCAAAACGGCGACTTACTGTCATTTCAACAATTTCGAGAATTATTCGATCTACACCACCAAGATTTTTGGAAGTTCTTACAAATAAGGGACTGCCTCACCAAATTAAAGAAATCTGAGGAAATCATACCCACGGAATCACTAATATACAATACTTTTAATAAATTGAAAGATTCCCCAAAACGAGTAAGTCATATTTACAACTACCTGCTTGAGCGATTCCAATACACGATTTAAAAAGGTATGGAAATCAGAATTAAACAAAAGTTCACAGAGGAGCAGTGGGGTATAATAGTCAAACAGATCATGAAGCCCATGAGAGATGCGCGCTCCAAATTGATACAATTCAAAATTCTGAATCGCTTATATTGGACACCTGTTAAATTATGTAGAGCTAAGATAAGTAACTCAGATATTTGCTGGCGATGTAAACAAAGTCGGGGAACTTTACTACACATGTTCCTCATGTGCCCGAACCTAACTACTTACTGGCAGGAGGTTATGGATAAAATTAACAGCACCCTAAAGTCAAAGTTAATACTGACACCGACGTTGGGACTTCTTAATTTCCTAGACTACAAAGCCCAAATTGAAAGGAGAAAATTGCAATGGCTAAAAATAGCCCTCACCACGGCAAGGCGAATTATATTAAGACATTGGAAAGGTCAAAATACCCCTACCTGTACAGAATGGTATGCGGCACTCGTAGAGACTGCCTCTTACGAAAGACTCATCCACAAAATAAATGACCAATTTGAAGTATATCAGAATATGTGGGAACCGTTCTTAAAACCAGAGAGGAAAGGCCCAAATATTACTGGTTCAAAATAAAGACACTGTGTGTGTGAACCCTTTATTTATATTTAAGTTTATTTTTATTTATTTAATGTCTTGTGCGTTTTTTTTTCCCTGTTGGCTGAGAGGGGGAACAGGGGAAGACTGGGAGGGGATCAGGGGAGAAAATGTTAAAACCAAGTCCTATTATGTATAAATAACCAATGCTATATACTTTAAAGTACTGTTATTGTTAATGTTGTCTTTATTGTAAATTTTACTGTTGAAGAACTCAATAAACATTGAAAAAAGAAAAAAAAAGACACACAAAACCATCTATACATTTAATAGCACAACAAAAAATGTATCTTTATGACACTTTAAACCAATTTGCATCATAATTTGGAACACGGTGTAAAAGCATATTCATAGAAATGAAATCATGCAGCATTAATAGGATTAACTGTCGGTTCTGATCCGGTTTTGATCCAATTTTAATAAGGAGCCGAGAGCAATGGGTTGTTCCACATCACTTTATTGAGGTCACATGACACACGGTTGGTGGGCGGAGTCAGAATATTGACACATTTATTATTAGAATGATCAGAGTGAGTCACTGAGCATGCTCAGACTAACAGTAACAACACGTCACGGCTATCACACGCTAACCACACGCTTATGACACGCTACATGGAGCACCAGAACCACGACACAGAAAACATATGATCCATCAGAACCACTCTGATGAGAACCAGGTCAGCAGGCCCATGCAGCTGGGCTCACGCCACTCAGAACCAGGTCATCAGTACTCAGTCAGAACTCCGGAGCATCAGATGGCGGTGGGGAGCAAAGGGGAGGAGCTTAGCAGCATTAGTTCTAATGGTTTCTGATTGGTTCCCCTGTGCCTGCTCTGGTTAGCTGATGCTAGCTGTTTTCATGTTCAGAACCAATTAGAGAGCAGCAGCTTGGTCCAGAACCTAAACCGGGTTGACCCAGAACCCAATCGATGCATGCAACGACCCAAACAAACAGAACTTTGATCTAGAACCCGATGAAGCCCGGTTCCGTCCTGATGACTGGGTTCATTCAGTATTAGAACCAGTTTGAACCAGTCTGGTTTACACCAACCAATGACAAGGAGGACCAGTCCGGATACGATTTACACCAGTTGGATCTGTTGGAACCAGTAGAGAGCAGATCTCCCAAACTGGAACCAGTTTGGATGAGGGACCAATCGAGTCCACCACAGAACCAACTGGGTCAAACATCACCAGATCAGCAGAATATGATCAATAAGTGGCAGATCATCAGTAATCGATTGACAATAACTAATAAAAAAAACTCAAGAAATAACAAATAAACAACTGATAAATAACCGATAAATAGACGGCAAATCAAACTTTACACTGTAAAGAAACATCTCAGCTTCGTTCCGGAGGAACCAGGAAACTAAAATCGAGAACTGATCCCAGCCTGAAGATCCGGAGCGGAGTGAGGCATCTTGTTCTGTAGGACGTCTCTGCAGTTGTCCAAGTCCACAGTGAGACAGACAGGTGGACAGCAAGTGGTTTGGATTCATCACAACGAGCTACTAATGGTCACCAACATGAGGGGAGCGGTCACACATGGTTCAGGGGTCAGAGGTCATCAGGTCAGCCCTCCATGGACGACTGGGGACTCTCTCCGTGGGCGGGGCTACCTTTACTGGGGCGACTGGGACAGAGGACAGAGAGAGGACAGGTCAGCAGTGGGTCAGAACCAACGCAGCAGGAACCCATCTGGACCGGATCCGAAAAAGAATCTCATCGAACGAACGGCGGTACCAACAAGCCAAGTCCAGATGGATCAACAGAACCTGAAAGCTGATGGGAGCGAACCCAATGGCGATGGCTGGAGAACCCAGGAACCACACAGGACCGACAGCGGACCCTTCCAGAACCATCAGCAGAATTTTCTCACCGGGTGAGAGGAACCAACGTTCTGCTGGGTCCACCGGACCAACAGAACCAGGAGCAGAACCAGAACTGGCCGGGATGGGTCGGTGTTCACTTGTGCTACAGTGGTGGTGATTAGGTGGAATCAGAGGGCGGAGTCATGAGGCGGGGTATTTGGGGCGGAGTCATGAGGCGGGGTATTTTTAGGTTCAGGGTGGAGACGCAGCAGCTCTGACTGAGAAACAAAAACAAATGAACAGAAACAGACAGACCCACAGAACAGTCACATGACTAATGATGATGTAGAGGAAGAGGGCGGGGTAACAAAGCGAGACTCTGATTGGATGGCTGGAGATGCAGAGACATCAAACAGACAGCTGACGTACCATTGGTGGAATCCTCACTGGTCACTGATTGAGATTCTGAAAGAATAACCATATATGGTCAATATGGGGGAGGGGTCACTGACACACTGAAAGCTTCCTGTTTGCCTTATATGGTACTGGTAGAATACGATCACACAAACAGAGAGGAGACAGGGACAGGACTTGGATATGGATGGATGAATGATGGATGGATGTGATTAAAGAAAGACATCTCTTTCTTTTCTTCTTCTGTGGAGGTTGTTTGTGGATCGCGGTTTGTCATTCTACAGCACCAACAAAGAAGAACAACTTCCTCTTTATGTGACCAATCACAGACCAGCTTCTGGGCGGATCTGTGTCCTCATTGGTTCGGCAGACATTTTGAAAGCAGGACAGGCTGATGGACGCAGCATCAATCATTAAAGAGCGATTTGAGACAGCGTTCAGACTTACTTACACGCACACGTTTGTGCGGACTTTCAATTGACTTCCATTCATTTCTATAGCCGAACCCTGACCCTACCCAACACTCAATTCACACCTTTGTCCTAAATCTGACTCCTGAACCAAAAGCAGCACTTGTCCTTGTGGGACTAGGCTTTCGTCCCACAAGTAGGAGAGGGTCCTCACAACATCCCACACACACTCATTATACTCCCCCATGTTGTCTAATGTTGAGACTGAGGCCCTGTCCCAATGCTCTCCCTCCCTTGTCCCTCCTTGTGTCCTTCAGATGCCTTTCATGTTGAAGGTCAGAGGTCGAAGTGTGTCTCATATTCTCCATAACCGCCCTTCGTCCCATCCATATTGGATTCTATTTCCATCTTACTTGAAGTCCACATTTTTATGGATGTTATGGCAACAGATCCAATATCTGTGTCATTCCTTAGACACTGAGAGTAAAGGACGCATGAAAACTATGAATTTTAACAAAAAATATTTATCTATAAAAATTATACAAATACAAAAAAGACAGCTACAGTTAACAATTCCTTTTTCCTTCTTGTGCACGTTGGTGCAAATTAGATCAACAATCTTGTCGGTTCACATCATTAAAACCAATCATTTTAATGATGTTTGTGGGGACAACTATCCGTGTAAACTGTGGATAGTTTACTCGGTCAAAAACTGTATTGTCTAATAATCCGTTAAGTGAACAAACTGTCAATAGAATTTTTCTTTTACAACATATGCCCAACAGGAAGTAAGCCTTTCAAAATAAAACTAAACGTCACAATAAAAATTGTCTGAACAAATAGTCTTCTTAACTAAGTATGATAAAATAAAAAACAAACCATCAAACAAATTACTTAAATATTTTCTACTTAAGGCTCTAACATTCCGGCCCCTAATTGTATAGGCAGGATGCATAACAATTAAACTTCAAAAAGAGCCATACTAACCTAACAAAATATCTATCAACATTTTAGCTGTGACGAAACAAGCAGTCTTTCCTTGAATCCTTCTGCTTCTTGTAACAAACAGAGTTTACTAATAGCTCTATCTAACAAACTGGTCTTGGTTTGAGCTTGAACCCATCGTACAATTCCTCTAGAGTCCGGGAAGGTCCTTTGGATTCTTCCAGTCAACCAAGCGTTTCTTGGAGCTGAACTGTCAACAATGAGTACAAGGTCTCCAGGGATAAAATTCCTCATCTGAGTCCGCCATCTCTGCCGCTCTTGTAGCAATGGAAGATATTCCTTTGTCCATCTCGACCAAAACAAGTCAGCCATGTATCGTGTCTGTCGCCATCGTCGATGTGAATATGTATCATTGCTGTCAAATAAGCCTGGAGGAAGGACTGGCTGTTTCTTTAACAACAGAAGATGATTAGGGGTCAAAACCTCCAGGTCATTTGGATCATCTGATGCAGCAGTCAAAGGACGATTGTTTATGATCGCTTCCACTTCACATAATAGTGTGTGAAGACCATCATCATCTAATGTTTGTTCCCCCAAAACTGAGTTCAACACCTTTCTGACAGTACGAATCTGTCTTTCCCATATTCCACCTGGATGGGAGGCAGTTGGTGTGTTAAAGGTCCAAGCGATACCTTTAGTCATCAGCTCTTCTCTTATTTTAGAATGATCAAGCTCAGCTATGGCTTCTCTAAGCTCCTTTTTAGCACCAATAAAATTAGTGCCATTATCTGAGTGCAGAGTAGAAGCTTGACCTCTTCTACATATGAACCTTCTGATGGCATTTATGCATGATGAGGCATCCAAAGAGTGAGATCAACCTCCAAATATTTTCTATTTATGGCTCTAACAATGGACTTCAGGAGAAAGACCTGCTGCAGCTAACAGGAAGGGCGACAGACCGCTATCAGTCTCAGACCTTATATGGAAATGGAACCATTGCACTCCGGAAGTGAAGGGGGCGCTATTTCCTATATTATCTGCAGTCTCCTGTTTTTATGTTCTTTTGAAATCTGTGATATATCTTCACTTTTAATAAGGATTTTCACTCTCAGCATCTATTGAAATCTCTTTTATTTACTTCAGTGCATCTCACAGTTTATTCTGTAGCTTCCTGTGTTCTTCTAAATCTGCTCCTCAGTCGCATCTTTTTGGGTCTATTACCACCTCTAGTGGCATGGGGTGGTAACACAACTAATATAATTACATTACTAAATCAGAATAGCACAAAGTCTTTTTGAATTATTAATGTTTCATTTTTGTAAGGAGGTAGAGCTAATTAAATGATGTCAAAGTGACTCCAGTTTCACTTGAGGGCCAACCTGTTGAAACTGTGACAAACTTTGTGTGGTTCCTGGACAGAAAGCTCAGCTTTGCTGAAAACACTGACTATATTTTTAGGAAATGCATTATTATGACCGGAACTCTTAAATTGGGAACTCTCAATTCACAAAATTGTTCAAATATAATTCGGGTGCCAGCAGATTTTAAACCAATTTCCAGAAGCGATGTTTAGTGATGGTGTGGTGATTATTACAGATTATTTGATGGGTTACCAAAAACCTCAGCTGGTCTGTGTGCACTCGTAACACTCTTGTTACCAGTTTCTATTTATAGGATTCAGGTTAAAGATGCGACTGATGGTCTGGACCGTTTCCAGTTTCTCTTATCTAACTGGCAACGTACAACAAAAAACCCTCCTTAGAAATTTATGTAAGTTCCAGAGACACCAGTTAAATTAGTTTGGATCTTTATCTAAGTTTCCCTAACTTGGAATCTACTCTAAATGTTCATGCTATATCTAATATTTCATACGTCTAAAGGTTAACTATCTCTATAGTTATGCTAACTAGACTTATATTCTCAACACCCCCTTGCAAAAAACTGTGCATACTTTTGCCCGGTTGGATAATAATCCTGTGCAGTCGTCCGTTTCTGATTCCGTCTCAAGTGCTTCGTTGACAACTAGCCCAGTTCCATGGGCCTCCTAACTCGCCTGATGTTGAGGTTGAATTTGTTTTCTCTAGCGACCAAGATTTTCTCATTATCCCAAGTACAAGTAAATTGACACTTTCTTTGATTTTTATCTTTAATGTGAAATTTTTGCTTCCAGGTTTTTGCTTTGCTTAATGTCACAAGAGGTCAAAATACTTGCTGAAACACTCCTATGATGTTCATATTTGCAACCATTACTTGATGGCGAAGGTGACCTGATGTTTTGTGTTTCTCCTGTTTTGTTGCATTACTCCATTATTATTTCAATTTATACTCATTTTATATTTAATTCATTTTATCATTTTATCAGATGCTTCATTTTACCATTCAAGACATTTTATCATTTATGGATTTCATTCACTTGATTGTTTTTTGCTCCCTGAAAAAAAAAAAAAAAAAAAAAGAAAAAGGGTGAAATTGTGAAGAGGTTTTATTCGTATTAAATGATGTTCCTTTATGTATTATATAAATGTAATGTTCTTTGTATCACAGTCAAGGTGTTTTTCTGTGCAGCTGGAAACGGTGTACAAACTAATGAACCATGATGTGTCTACTGAAGTAAGTTTCCAGGGTTGCTGAACTTCCCCAGACAGTTATTTGGGAACTGGCTGTTTTTCCCGTGGCCTTCCCTGCATGGAGACAGAGTGTTTAGTTTTCACCTCCCATAGACATTACATTATATTACATACAAGGTTTCGTATGTTTTCCTTTGTTTCTTTTGTTTGGTCTTAGAAGATTGAGTCTCAGCCTCGGTAGTAAAGAGAGATGAATAAAGTAACTATGCAGCTCTGGGTTCCTCAGAGCGGATCCTAATTTGTGCCTAATGCAGTGGATTTCTTGCTCTCCGTCTGCAGATGTATTAAAGATTGTTTTGCTCCCTGACTTTTGTCTGGACCTCAGTCTCTGAATTGTGCACTTCACAGTTCTCAGAGACTCTGTTTTAAGAAGACTCAGTGATCTCTGGGTTACCCAACTAGAGCTTCTGTACCAGACAGTGTTGAGTTTGAACTTTTCATCTCCTCGGCTGGTTCCGTCTCATGAGCTGCAGATTAACAAGCTTTTAATGAAACTTTCACTGGCAGGTAAAACAGCAGGTAAATGGTGGTGAAACCAGAACCAACTTTATCTCAACTGTTTGCTGGAAGATGATGATATTTTAGCAGAGAGCATCCATCCTCTTTCTTCATCAGTTTGACCTCTGACCTCATGAAGCCATTACTGTTTTCCTCTGGTAATAACACTCTATTAGAAATCATTTATTGACAGGGCAATAATTATTCTTTACCAGCTAAATGATAACATTTACCTGCAGCTTGCTGAGTGTTTTACTCTATGTACAAAGAAAAATTTAAACAATCATAGATTAAATAGTTTCATCTAATTTTTTCCTATGTATCAGACTCTGTCACCAAAAAATATCTCAAAATAATATACTTGGACCATATGAGCAAAAATGGCAATTTTTACTGGTATCTGTTTAACAGATTTGTTATTCTTCTGTGAACCTAATTTATTTGTTTGTCATTAAATTTATTACATATACATTGCAAATAGTATTTTTATTATAGTTGATTATATTTTTCATGTCTCCTTATTTCTTTTATTCCACCTATAATTGATGGAGATACATGTATGTTGCACACTTAATGATTAATCAATGTGATTTTCTCAAGTTCTTTTATTTGATGAACAGATAAGCACGACTGTGAGCGCCTCCGCTAACCAGCCGTTTCTGCGCTAAATTGCCATTGGCCCACAGAGGCAGGAGGGCTCACCGTGCTCTATGTGCCCACTGGTGGCGAACTGCTGGAACTGCAGTTTAATGAATTTCTCATTCATGTGGGGGAACCCACATTTTGCTGCTGGAGGGGAACCCACATTCTACTGGTGGAGGGGAACCCACATTCTACTGCTGGAGGGGAACCCACATTCTACTGCTGGAGGGGAACCCACATTCTACTGCTGGAGGGGAACCCACATTCTACTGGTGGAGGGGAACCCACATTCTACTGCTGGAGGGGAACCCACATTCTACTGCTGGAGGGGAACCCACATTCTACTGGTGGAGGAGAACCCACATCCTGCTGCTGGAGGAGAACCCACATCCTGCTGCTGGAGGGGAACCCACATTCTACTGGTGGAGGGGAACCCACATTCTACTGGTGGAGGGGAACCTACATTCTACTTCTGGAGGGGAACCCACATTCTACTGGTGGAGGAGAACCCACATCCTACTGCTGGAGGAGAACCCACATCCTGCTGCTGGAGGGGAACCCACATTCTACTGCTGGAGGGGAACCCACATTCTACTGGTGGAGGAGAACCCACATTCTACTGGTGGAGGAGAACCCACATTCTACTGGTGGAGGAGAACCCACATTCTGCTGCTGGAGGGGAACCCACATTCTACTGCTGGAGGGGAACCCACATTCTACTGCTGGAGGAGAACCCATGCAATGATGGCCTCCTCCCACCAGGTGGGGCGACATCACACATTTCCACTGTTCTGTTTGTTCTTCTGTGTTTCATGAGCTTCTGTTGGTGACCTTATTAACCTAAATAATGGCTGATAATGTCAAGATTGTTTGGTTGAATGTGAACGGTATGAATAATCCTATAAAACGTAAAAAAATTCCAACTAAAATGTGAAAAGCGAAAGCACCGTTAATCTATTTACAGGAGACACACTTGTCTAAACTGGAACATGAAAAGCTCAGAGGCTTCAGATGTATTTCCAGCTCCTCCAAATCCAAAACCAGTTTCAGTCCTAATTCAGTGAAGTCTGACTGCAGTTTGAGCCGTCAACATGATCATCAATACAGAAGCCCAATAAAGGTTATTCTACAACTTTTTTCATGAATAAATCTGATACAAAAGGAAAAGGAAAGCAACATAGAAGAAAAGAGTATATTTGACCACTCTTCCCTAAGATCAAAACCAAATCTACCTCCTAACTTCATTATAGTGGACCAACCGGAGTCCCGACTTCAGCTCCAGAACTCAGGCTGTTTCCAAGATTATTGTCTCTTTCTAGCTTCACATACAAACACCAGACATGGAGCCAGATTACATTCATATGGGAATCTAATATAAATTTCAAATATTACAATTAGGGAAAGAGAAAGGAGCTGTAACATTAGTAAACAAAAAACAAAGAAATGATCCCATAGATGAATTCAGACGAATTATGTCTTTATGAGACAAACTGAGCAAAATTATCAGTTACATTGGAGTGAGGTTTTCAAATCCTTTATTTCTATTTTCCTTATTGTTATTGTGTGTTAGCTTATTGTATGAGGTTTCATTGTTTAAACACTAAAATATTAAAATCATAAAAACATGGGCTTTGAAGCTTCCTGGTCTAAATAAGTGGATGTCGTCAGATTTCGGTGGATTTATGGGAGTTTTGACTCTTTGTCGTTTGATATTGTTCACAGATAAAGTTCACGTTACTGCTGTACATCAGAGACACGTTTCTGTTGATAAACCCCCGGGCCCCCGGCTGCTCTTCCTTCTTGTTCAGTTGGTCGTAATATTTTTAAACTTTGAAGACAGGTCAAAAGTTTGCATGTTTTTACACAAACTTTGACGCCACGTTCATTTTCAGACATGCAGACTTGTGCGTAAAATATCTGGCTACACATTAAGTGCATTTGCATTTGCCCCTGGAGGCCCCTGGAGGCCCCTGGAGGTCCGCGGAGGCCCCTGGAGGTCCGCGGAGGCCCCTGGAGGCCCCTGGAGGCCCCTGGAGGTCCGCGGAGGCTCCGGGAGGCCCATGGATTCTCTGACTGCTAATGTCACTGGAGCAGAGAAACCAGTGGGTTGGACTGGACCAGTGCGGCTCCCCCGTCCAGACGGTGGTCATGTGATCGGTCCGAACAGCACAGAGATGCTTCGTTATGTAACGAGGCTTCATCCGGCTAACGCTAACATGTGGTGTTGGCTTGCAGGGAGCCCTTCAGGGCTGCTACGATGTCAACAGTGACCGCTGCAACCTGACAACTTCTGAACCTGCAGAACCGGGTCGGACCGGGTCCGGCCGCACTCACCTAGGGACTCCAGGAGGGGGCGCTCTATTGGGCCGTGAAGGGACAGACGGCGGCGCTCCTCCGGGATCGGGGGAAACCGCGGGTCGGGACGGAGCGGCGCGGCCCCCGGGGCGGGGCGGACCGGGAGGGGCCCGGCGCTGGGGGGTCGGGCTGGACATGGGAGACCTGCGGAGACAATCGGAGGCTCAGAGACCGCCTCGCCGCCCCACAGGAACAGGAAGGGCCGACGCCAGCTTACCTGCGTCCAGACGGCATCCCTGTCACCTGCAGCCACGAGTCGTCCACAGGGGGAGGTGCTGCCGTGGTAACGGTGGACGTACTGATGTCCCCGATGATGTTCAGAGCTTCTTTCAGAGCAAAGTACATTCGGAGCATCTCGTCCCGGCGCTGGGCCTGAGACAGGGACAGAATCAGGGACAGAATCAGGGACAGAATCAGGGACAGACTGGTGTTAAATTTACACAGACCCATAGTAGATGCTAAAATGCAAAGTAGCTTGCTAGCTATCAAGGTTGTTAGCAGACAGTTAGCATTAGCATCAACTGATAACTAGCTGCTAATATCGGCGTGTCTCACTGCCTGACTGAAAATAACGAGCTCAGTTCTCCCAGAGTTCCCAGTGCAAACTGCAGAAATACACCACTCAGTCAGAAACAACCAACCAGTGGATGGTGTTAGCGCCGTCAGTAACCCTCGTGTACATGTTGCCGCACCTTACATGGTCTGCTTCGCTGTAGCTGGCTCACCACAACAGAGCCTGACACAAATGCGGAGGTGGAGGAGGGGGGTCGCTAAGCTAACTAACATTAGTTAGTTAGCTTAGCGACTGATGATGTGGATTCTTGTAACGAGTTTGTTTGTCCACCATTAGTACATTTAGTAGCCTGTACGTGAGGGTGATTGACAGTGCTAAGCCCCTCCCTCCTATGGGCTCTAATTGGTTGTTTTTGGTGCATTTCCTCAGATTGAACTGACCTCTGTCACCATGGAGATGCAAAACATGAAATAAGTCACTGCAGCTTTCAGGCCAACCACTATTTATTTAGGTTTTCAAGACTTTGACCCCCGACCCCCCTCCTCCACCTGCTCCTGCGACTCCTCCATCAGGCTGTTCTGGTCTCCGCAGGAGTACAGCTGAGCCAGCAGGTCAGAGTGGATGAACTCCTTGGTCTGGGGAGCAGAGCGGACGTCACATGACACTTTGTCCTGACTGCACCTGTCGGCGCCTGTCCAGGTGTGTGAGGCGTACGTTGTTGACCATCAGGTGCATGATGGTCTTGGGGATCAGGTCCCTGACAGTGCGGTGGATGATGGACAGGTATGAGTCCACCAGGTTGCGGACGATCTCCACCTGTCTCTCCAGCTGAGGGTCCATGCTGTGGATCTGACCGTCAGAACTGGACTCCTCCGCCTCCACCTGCCAACACACACACACACACACACACACACACACACACACAGCGCTCCAGAACCTTCTGAACCGGCCAGCCCGGCTCCCGTAACCCTCCACTCACCTTGTCCTTGTCCTGTAGGGCGGAGACCGGACAGACAGAGTGAGGACAGAGTTTAAAGGTGGCCTGTGGTGAGGTGGAGCGCAGAGGCGGAGCCTACCACGCTGCGTTCAGGGTACACCCCTGCGCGTAGGAAAGAAGCTTTCCAGCTGTCCACCTCCTCCTGGGACTCGCTGGCCAGCTCCAGCTGCCGGTAGTCCTTGTAGACGTTCCTACAGGAACAGCGGAAGGGACAGGCTGAGCGTCCAGAACCGGGCCGGGACAGAGAGGACGGGGTCAGAGGTCAACCTGTGCTCGGTGTTGAACAGGGCGAAGACGTGCTTGCTGGACATGAAGCTCTTCTCGATGTCCTTTAGCTTCAGGTTGTCCACCGGCAGCATGTACTTCTTCTCCTTCTCCTGCAGGGGGCGACAGTGCGACGCATCAGGTCTGGTTCTGCCGGAAAACCAGGCCAGAACTGGCTCATCAGAAGCTTTGTTCTCAGAACCACCAACGGTCCCGGTTCTGGACCGGTACCGACTGTTCAACGTTTGTCTGCAGAAACCAGACCAAGACCCGTCCGGGTCAGAACCATGATTCCTGCAGCCGGGTCAGTGTGACCAGACCACAACCAGGTCTGTCTAACATCTGCCTGTACAGGCTGCGATTCTGGTTCTGCTTCTGGTTCTGGTACCTCGTCGTCCTTGTACCAGGACAGGGCCTCCGCCGTCAGGACGAACCAATACTCCTTGGCTCCGCCCTTCATGATGCCGATGTTGTTGATGGTGAGCCAGCCCTTCCGGATCACCTGAACCAAAGACATCAAGTACCATCAGAACCCAATAAGAACCGGACCAGAATCAACCAGTCCACTCACTTACCATGATCTCGTCCTGGTTCCCTGCAGCCTTTTTCTTGTTTATCTGGCTGCTCTTCTGCTGCGCACTGACACACACACACACACACACACACACACACACACACACACACACACAGTTAGGGGAGACACAGCTTCAGCTCAGGTGGGTCACCTGACCCAAACACCTGGGGATCTGGTAGGTGGACCCAACAGAACTGGATGAATTCCTCTGGTCCTGATCAGTTCAAAGATCTTACTTTGCGAAGCCAATAAAATCCTCATGGTTGGTGTTAACATAGGCCAGCTCGATGTCGATCAGCAGAATCACCTGGGGGACGCAGCAGATACAAACGTTACAGGTCCCGAGACACACCCAAGAGTCCTTAGAGACACCTTAGGAACCCTAGAGACACCCAAGAGTCCTTAGAGACACCTTAGGAACCCTAGAGACACCCAAGAGTCCTTAGAGACACCTCAGGGACCCTAGAGTCACCCAAGAGTCCTTAGAGACACCTCAGGGTCTCTAGAGACACCTCAGGGACTCTAGAGACACATCAGGGACTCCAGAGACAAGTCAGGGTCTCTAGAGACACCTAAGAGTCCTTAGAGACACCTCAGGGTCTCTAGAGACACCTCAGGCACCCTAGAGACACCTCAGGGTCTCTAGAGACACCCAAGAGTCCTTAGAGACACCTTAGGAACCCTAGAGACACCCAAGAGTCCTTAGAGACACCTTAGGAACCCTAGAGACACCCAAGAGTCCTTAGAGACACCTCAGGGACCCTAGAGTCACCCAAGAGTCCTTAGAGACACCTCAGGGACCCTAGAGTCACCCAAGAGTCCTTAGAGACACCTCAGGGTCTCTAGAGACACCTCAGGGTCTCTAGAGACACATCAGGGACTCTAGAGACAAGTCAGGGTCTCTAGAGACACCTAAGAGTCCTTAAAGACACCTCAGGGACCCTAGAGTCACCCAAGAGTCCTTAGAGACACCTCAGGGTCTCTAGAGACACCTCAGGGACTCTAGAGACACATCAGGGACTCCAGAGACAAGTCAGGGTCTGTAGAGACACCTAAGAGTCCTTAAAGACACATCAGGGACTCTAGAGACACCTTGGGGACCCTAGAGACACCCGAGAGTCCTTAGAGACACCTCAGGGACTCTAGAGACACATCAGGGACTCCAGAGACAAGTCAGGGTCTCTAGAGACACCTCAGGCACCCTAGAGACACCTCAGGGTCTCTTGAAACAGGTGGAGAAAAGTAGGACTGACCTGGTCTTTGGTGCGACTCTCTCTGTCTCTGATATGCTGAGTGACGATTCTTTCCATTTCCTCTCGCAGCATTGGATACTGCGCCAGCTGCAGACAGAGAGGAGGAAGTAGGAAGAAGGTGTTGCTCTGTGATGATTTGACCTTAAATCAAAGATTGTTTCAGCAGAAACAATTGTCTGGATGTTTCTGCTGTCTTATGAACCTCTAATTCTCTGGAATCACAGACCAGCCTTCACACTCTGGATTCCGTCTCACCAATTATCAGTGACCTTTCACCTACCTGAGGACGGCACACCTGAGAGAAAATGTCATGATGGCAGAACAGATAAAAGTGCAGTTGTTCAGTTTCCGTAGTTTCTTGCTGTTTTACCCAAACCCACAGCGGCCAGTGAAACTACTGGAACTGACAGAAGAACTAAAAGCAAACTACAAACAGTCCAGATAATCAGTCGATCTGAACGGAGCTTCAACAGAATCCTGGAAAACATCCAAACAAAAATGGAACCAAAAGCTTAATCAGTTGCTCAACCTTTTGAGGCAACCATTGCTGTCAAACCACACAAATCATTGACCCTGTAGTACCCTGTAGCATGTAGTACCCTGTAGTAGCCTGTAGTTCCCTGTAGTACCCTGTAGCATGTAGTACCCTGTAGTAGCCTGTAGTTCCCTGTAGTACCCTGTAGCATGTAGTACCCTGTAGTAGCCTGTAGTTCCCTGTAGTACCCTGTAGTAGCCTGTAGTTCCCTGTAGTAGCATGTAGTACCCTGTAGTACCTTGCTGGTGCACTGCCTCACGGTGTTGACCAGCTCACTGATCACCAGGTCGACACACTTCTGGCAGGGTTCTTTGATCTGGGCGATCTGCCGCTTGACGATGGTCTCGAAGGCCATGTCCGGTGTGAACAGACCTGTCCTGCGGACCAACACAGCTCGTCAGCACCGAGCTCTCACCTGTCCTGTAAGCACACCTGTTGGCCCTGTGGCAGACGTGGCCTCACCTGATCCCGTGGATGTTCTTGATGGCGTAGCTGATCTCCTTACGTAGAGTCTTCTCATCGGCCTCCAGCTGCAGTAGAGACACAGCAACACCTGGCTACCTGGTGTACCTGTTACCTGATTACCTGGTTACCTGTGTGAGGCGTTACCTTGACCAGTTCGAAGGGGAAACGCTCATGAAAGACACGGTTGATCTTGGCTCCTCCTGAAAGCTCGTAAGTTTCCACCTGATCTCCAGAACCTTCGATCCGTTTCTCAAAGTCCACCGCGAACTGCTGCACCATTCTGAGACACAGAGAACACTGGGACAACTGGGACAACTGGGACAACTGGTTCTGACTGGTTCTGAGTGCTGCTGTATGTGTGATTCTGTTCAGGTTCTTGTACTGACTGGAGCAGGGCCTTGGTCTTGCGGCTTGGGTCATCGGGCCTGAAGTTCTTGTACTCCTCCACCTCCTTCTCGATGGACAGCAGCTGGCTGCTGCAGTGCTTGCTGTAAGCGGAGGAGGAGGTGGTTTTAAGGTGTGGCGAGTCACGCAGGTCTGATGGTCAGAGGACTGGCAGGCGGTGGACCCTATAGGTCACATCATGGACCGACAATGAAATAGAACTTGCTGGAGCCTTGGACTGGACCCCAGATGAAGTCCAGCTGACCTGCAGTGACGTGGGCTGCTCACCTGGTTGAGGACCTTCTGCAGGTACGCGGTGCCCATCCGGTCGGCCAGGTGACGGTAGGACGGATGGGACAGGAAGAACTTCCTCTCAGCCTGCAGAGCGGCGGTGATGTCCTTCTTCCCATCAATGTCCTTCTGACTGCGGTTCACCACCCCGATGTAACCTGCACCACAACACGTCCCTTACTGTCCCACGGTGGACATCTGGACTCTGAGTGGACAGCTTTGTTGGCAATGACAGAAAGCTGTGGACTAATCAGCAGCCGGAAAGCTGTGATGTCATACCTCTGCGCAGCGGCAGCAGCTTGTTCTCCAGGATGTCCCTGGCGTCTGTCCCTTCGTCCATCAGGTCCAGCTTGGTGATGACGCCAATGGTCCTCAGACCTGCAACACACGGACACACCTTCACTTCCTGTCTCTGCCCCCAGGCAGGAAGGGGGCGGGACTGTGGCCAGACCTTGAGGGTCGACCTCCTTGGCGATCTTCAGGGCATCGGAGTTGGCGAGGTCGGAGTTGGCAGGGGACACGGCCAGCAAGAGACAGTTGTCCTTGGTGACGAACTGCATGAGCATGTCTCTGATCTGGTGCTCGATGTCGGCCGGCTGGTCACCCACCGGGACCTTGGTCATGCCGGGGAGGTCCACCAGCGTCAGGTTCAGCACTGCACACAGGACAGGTGGACAAAAGACAGGTGGATACAGAACATCTGGATACAGGACAGGTGGACACAGGACAGGTGAGTTACCGTTGGGGGAGTACACCCTCAGGTTGATGGGCACCGGACTGATTCCCTTGTTGTGTCCCGTCACTCGGTCCGTCTCCGCCTCGATCTCCTGACGAACTTCATCAAAGTCGATGAACTTCTTCCCCTTACAGTGGAGGAACTCTGCATACTCTGATCAATAATCATCTGATCAATAATCATCTGATCGATAATCGTCTGATCAATAATCATCTGATCGATAATCGTCTGATCAATAATCATCTGATCGATAATCGTCTGATCAATAATCATCTGATGGATAATCATCTGATCAATAATCACCTGATCGATAATCATCTGATGGATAACGTGGCCGATCAAGGCCATCTCACCTGTTGGACAGTTGATGAGCTGGAGCACCAGGGGGCGCCGCGTCACGATTCCTGATCCGCGAGGAAGGAAGTCCCTGAGCAGAGGGGGAGGAGCTTATTGAGGTCATGTGACTTTAAGGGAAGCTGGTCAAATCCAGCAGCCAGTCCTTGGCTCTGCTGTTGACTGCTTCCTGTTTCAGAACCTTTAGCTGTTTAGAACAGCCACAGTAAGAAGCGAACAGGACCTGCGCTCTAAACAAGCACCGATCTGAGCGAGGCGCCGCTAACGCTGAAGCTAACGCTGAAGCTAACGCTGAAGCTAACGCTAACTACAGAGGAAGTGAGGCTTCCTCTGTACCTGAGTCCCTCTTGAGTCCCATATCTGGTTGGCTGTCCGCGGTTCGGTTCGGCAGGCCCGGTTCTTACTTGCCCACGAAGTTCTCCAGGACCGAGGTCTGGTCTGTAGTTTCACCTGATGAAACTACAGACTCCATCTGCGCTCTGATTGGCTGCACACAGAAACACACACACACAGAAACGCACACAGAAACACACACAGAAACACACAAAAACACACACAGAAACACACACACACAGAAACGCACACAGAAACACACACAGAAACACACAAAAACACACACAGAAACACACACACACACAGAAACGCACACAGAAACACACACACACAGAAACACACAGAAACACACACACACAGAAACACACACAGAAACACACACACACAGAAACACACACACACACAGAAACACACACAGAAACACACACAGAAACACACAAAAAACACACAGAAACACACACACACAGAAACACACACAGAAACACACACACACAGAAACACACACAGAAACACACACACACAGAAACGCACACAGAAACACACACACAGAAACGCACAGAAACACACACACACAGAAACACACACAGAAACACACACACACAGAAACGCACACAGAAACACACACACACAGAAACACACACTGCATGATGCAGTCGTGACTGGCAGCAGCCAATCAGAGCAGAGATGGAGACAGAGCTGAAATAATCAGCCAATCAGGTGCGAGCTTCCAGCAGAAATTAAACTACAGACCTGAACATATCTGGGCCCGACCGGAACCAGTTTTGGTCCAGTCTAATCTCTAACTCTATTAAGCCTCTTGTTCTACAGAACCAGAACCAGACCTGCTACTGGTTCTGGTGCCAAAGATACAAATGGACCGGTCGGTACCAACTATATCCTGCCATCCTCTGCCAGAACCACAGAACGTTCTGGTTTTGCTCAAACCCAAAAGAACCAGGGAGACCCAAAAGTACCAGTGGGACCCAAAAGAACCAGGGAGACCCAAAAGAGCCAGTGGGACCCAAAAGAACCAGGGAGACCCAAAAGAGCCACGGAGACCCAAAAGTACCAGTGGGACCCAAAAGAACCAGGGAGACCCAAAAGAGCCACAGAGACCCAAAAGAACCAGGGAGACCCAAAAGAGCCACAGAGACCCAAAAGAACCAGGGGGACCCAAAAGAGCCACGGAGACCCAAAAGAACCAGGGAGACCCAAAAGAGCCAGTGGGACCCAAAAGAACCAGTGGGACCCAAAAGAACCAGGGTGACCCAAAAGAACCAGGGAGACCCAAAAGAGCCAGGGAGACCCAAAAGAACCATAGGATCGCCGGGCTCCACAGCAGTTCTTCTGGGCCCTCCTGGTTCTTTTGGGGCCCCATGTGGCTCCCGGCGGCCCGGTTCCTCTGCAGAACCCTGGCAGCCTGAGACCCGTGTCTCTGGTCGGCTGTCCGCGGTTCGGTTCGGCTGGCCCGGTTCTTACTTGCCCACGAAGTTCTCCAGCACCGAGCTCTTGCCGGCGCTCTGGCCGCCCACCACCGCGATCTGCGGCAGGTCCAGTTCGGCGTTCTGGCCGATGGAAGAGAAGGCGTCCTGCATGCGGTTCACCAGCGGGATCAGCTCCTCCATGCCCCGGTTCCCCATGGCGGCGGCTCGGTTCGGCCCGGTTCCGGAGGTTCGGTGGAGGGATGCTGAGGATGCTGCTGTGACCTTCAACTCCTCCTCCTCTTCCTCCTCGACGCTCCGCCGCTGCAGGGAGGAACCGCGCACACATCCGGGACACCCCTTCACAATAAAAGCACCGACACGCTTGGCTTTACACTTTTCATTTTAAAAAAGCCCACATCCGGTGACGTCACATTGCGGCTTCTGATCAAGTAATAAGTGAAGTCAGATTGATGTGTGTTGGAGCAGAGCTTATTGATTATGTAATAAACTCTGAGGGAAATCAATAAATTCACATGTTCGTATGTTTACTATATTTTAAAATATCTGAACTTTGGCAGCGTCTGATTCCAACAGCAATGTTTTAACGATAAGAATGGATTCTGTTCATTCACATATTTATGACTGTCCTCTATGAATTTCATTCATTCTAATACATTTTTTGGAAAAAAAAAATCAGAATCCAAACTTTTCTACTGTATGGAAACAAGCAAGAAAGCATGGAGAAATATTATTCCTAATGATCAATAATGACTGATGATATCCAGTTAGAGCATTGATGATCATGAAGCATAATTTTAATTTGGACACAAAGTTTAGTTTCTGCAAAAATCAGGAGCTAAATATAATATATGTTCAAACATCTGCAGCATTTTACAGAATAATTATTCTCAGGAAAGATAAAATCTGTTTCAGTTGATGAGCAAAACCAGGGACAGGTTAAAGGTCATTTTGGGGGCGTAGCGAAAACGAGGTCCATACGGACACGGCGTCCCGGATCTCTTCCTGTTTCCTGTCAGCCTACTAGACACTAGTAGTAGTTAAATGAAATATAAAATGTGGTTTACATTATTTTATTGTGTTCAAGCTCCAGGACCAAACATGACTTTCTCAGTAAACAACCTGCAAAGCCAAACTAAGTTTCAAATGTTTAGTTTGGTTCAGTTATTGATCTCATCTCTGACTAAAAAGTTTTAATGAGTGATTCCACTTCATTAAATTAATCATAAATATTGATTTATTGTAGTGGCTCTCAGTACAAGTGTTATTTAAGATATGTCTTGTTAAATTGCTTTATTTTTAAACCTTTCTTGCTTTTCAATGTCCTAGATCCCTGAGAACCTATAAATATGTAGAAATTGAATATCTGGGAGAATCATAACTTCAACTTAACGCTCAAAACATCGGAGTTTTTATGGAAAAATATTCAGATTTGACTGTGCACTTTTAAAGACTCTATGTAGAAGAAGATAAGAAATAAAGGCATACTTTATTTTTACCGTTAGCTACAGTAGCGCCTCTGCTTTCCGCTTCCGTACTCAGCTAGCAGCTAACGGCTAGCGACTAGCAGCTAACGGCTAGCGACTAGCAGCTAACGGCCAGTGTTGCGTTTGTGTTTTCTTGATCTGCACTCATCATCACAATGAACCACACTTCTTTTCTTAGATAGCTGTGTTCTTTTATTTGTGGAACGGTCAGGCACAGAGAAAACTTTTCTTCGTCTAATTCTTTTTAGAACAGTGCTGCATATATATAAAATCTCGCTCTCACTGCCCCCAGTGGACAACAACAGTACAACATGCACATACACAGAATGACAGGATATAGAACATAAAGCTGTACCTTACAAAGTAAAATCAGTAAACATGAACACATAACCCAAGATAACTTAAAGACAGGTTAAGATGAGAACATGTTCCAACAGCCAGCAACTAGCAGCTAGCAACTGTTAAGAATTAAAAAGAGGAAGAACTTGATTTAGCTCTTAATTAATTCTTAGTCCCGAATTCCTGTGTCTGTGTAAGTGTGCAGAGAGAAAAGAGCAATCATACGACGTCAGACTTCAGATATTCAGAGTTTTATCCAGAGAAAATCAATCCAAGAAGAATGTTACAATAATCATCTCACCTAACATCAAAAGTCCAAGACATGACAAAACAGAAACAATTAACTGAGTAAAAAAGACAGAAGATGCATCCTCCGGGAAACTCTCACTCAGCACAAAGAGATTCCAACTTCTGCTGTGAAACAAACCATTTTTTATAGACTGCATATTCTCCTCATTTAAATATATGTATTAGGAGGTGTGTTCTTTTCCTTTGTGTGGGCTGTCTCAATGTTAATTTTATTACCTCCTGCTAAAGAGCCCCAAAAGCAGATATACGGCAAACCCTTCTCGTACCAGCCGCTGTCCAGTTTGATATATGATTGCAGCTGCAGCGCTATCTGTGCCTCAAAATGTTTCCACAAGAAAGTAGTTTGTATTTTTAACCAAGCTTGCACACAATGTAATGCTAAATAATGACTATAAGTTGGATCTAATAAGTAACTAATTCAAAACATGCTTAAAGAAATATAGTTAATTCTAATATAGATAAAATTATTTATAAAAAGTTTTAAGATCCTAGTGAACTTTTGAACCATGCTCAGGAATTTGTTAACTGCCTGGCAGACAGACTCTCTGTCTAAAGAGATTCTAGGCTGTTTTCTGTAGAATCCTCCCTAAGAATTTATATAAGTTCAGAGATTCAGCAGTTGTTTTAGTTTGGATCTTTATCTAAATTTATGTGAATGTAGAGTGTACTTTAACTTTCTATGGTATATTTCATATGTATCAAAACTATCCTGTGCAGTATTGTGCTAATTTAAAATATTATTTCAACACAACTAGCAGCTAATGGCTAGCGACTAGCAGCTAACGGCTAGCGGCTAACGGCTCCAGTTTCAAACTCTTCTCATTAATGTAAGAGTCCATGGAGAAAACAGAACATGAAGGATATTCACACTGAAGGAGGGAACAAAAGATGATGCTTTGATTTGCTCTCTGAACCAGCTAATCACTAATCAATGCTAATCAATACAACAGATGAGTTTGGTCTGACGTCAGGCTACTCCATGCAGAAAGACCCCGGGCCGGGAATCGAACCTAGAACGTTCTTGCTTCACCACCGTGCTGCAGCCCCCAACTCACCAGATCACAGCATTAGTTGGGATTCAAACTCTCTGAAATACTTCGGTGTAGCATCTAAAATCCTATATTTTAGGCTACTGGTGGTTGTTTCTGGGCGTTGCTCGTTTTACGTGCCTTGAGTTAAGATTCAGGATGCCGATCCTCTACTTTGATTTATAATAAAGTCTTTTATTATCCGAAACGTTGTCCATAGTTTAGCATTGCCACTGAAATACACATAAATTCAACATCCAACCCAAACCAAACACAGTAGAAAACTGTGTCCTCTTCCCATTTGCCACACACTAAACAGCATTACAATTAACTTTAAATAACCCCTCCACCCTCAGACACTCAGAAAACAAAACACAATACGCCTTTTGGTGGTGATAACACAAGCAAGCATAAGTGGCTCCTACACTCGGAGTATTTCTGTCTCATGACTTGTCTGAACTAAAATCCTTCATCTTAGCTCCTTGGTGTCTGGAATAAGGTCAGATGTGGGGAGATGGAGTTTAATCCCTTTTACAAGCTCAGGGTCAAGTAGAAATGGTTAAAACAAATGTATTACCAAGGTTACCGTATTTATTTACACCTCTCCCAGCTGAGGTAACAGATAAAGACTTTTCAGATGAAATCACATCCAGGTTCATATGGAGTAGGAAAATCAGGAATCAGATTCAGAGCTACAGCTATGGAAGGACGACGGGGTACAGCCTGAATGTGTTCAGCCTGAATGTGTTCAGCCTGAATGTGTTCAGCCTGAATGTGTTCTGCCTGAATGGGTACAGCCTGAATGGGTTCAGCCTGAATGGGTTCAGCCTGAATGGGTTCAGCCTGACGGGGTTCAGCCTGAATGGGTACAGCCTGAATGGGTTCAGCCTGACGGGGTTCTGCCTGAATGGGTTCAGCCTGACGGGGTTCAGCCTGAATGGGTTCAGCCTGAATGGGTACAGCCTGAATGGGTTCAGCCTGAATGGGTTCAGCCTGAATGGGTTCAGCCTGAATGTGTTCAGCCTGAATGGGTACAGCCTGAATGGGTTCAGCCTGATGGGGTTCAGCCTGAATGGGTTCTGCCTGAATGGGTTCAGCCTGACGGGGTTCAGCCTGAATGGGTTCAGCCTGAATGGGTTCAGCCTGAATGGGTTCAGCCTGAATGGGTTCAGCCTGAATGGGTACAGCCTGAATGGGTTCAGCCTGAATGGGTTCTGCCTGACGAGGTTCAGCTGAATGGGTTCAGCCTGAATGGGTTCAGCCTGAATGGGTTCAGCTGACGGGGTTCAGCCTGAATGGGTTCAGCCTGAATGGGTACAGCCGAATGGGTTCAGCCTGAATGGGTTCTGCCTGACGAGGTTCAGCCTGAATGGTTCTCCCGACGGGGTTCAGCCAGAAGGGGGCAGGCTGTACCATTCAGGTACAGCCTGAATGGGTTCAGCCTGAATGGGTTCTGCCTGACGAGGTTCAGCCTGAATGGGTTCTGCCTGAATGGGTTCTGCCCGACGGGGTTCAGCCAGACGGGGGCAGGCTGTACCATTCAGGTACAGCCTGAATGGGTTCAGCCTGATGGGTTCTGCCTGACGAGGTTCAGCCGATGGGTTCTGCCTGAATGGGTTCTGCCTGAATGGGTTCAGCCTGAATGTGTTCAGCCTGAATGTGTTCTGCCTGAATGTGTTCAGCCTGAAGGGTTCTGCCTGAATGTGTTCAGCCTGAATGGGTTCAGCCTGAATGGGTTCAGCTGAATGGGTTCTGCCTGACGAGGTTCAGCCTGAATGGGTTCAGCCTGAATGGGTACAGCCTGAATGGGTTCAGCCTGAATGGGTTCAGCCTGAATGGGTTCAGCCTGAATGGGTACAGCCTGAATGGGTTCAGCCTGAATGGGTTCAGCCTGAATGGGTTCAGCCTGAATGGGTTCAGCCTGAATGGGTTCTGCCTGACGAGGTTCAGCCTGAATGGGTTCAGCCTGAATGGGTTCAGCCTGAATGGGCAGCCTGACGGGGTTCAGCCTGAATGGGTTCAGCCTGAATGGGTACAGCCTGAATGGGTTCAGCCTGAATGGGTTCTGCCTGACGAGGTTCAGCCTGAATGGGTTCTGCCCGACGGGGTTCAGCCAGACGGGGGCAGGCTGTACCATTCAGGTACAGCCTGAATGGGTTCAGCCTGAATGGGTTCTGCCTGACGAGGTTCAGCCTGAATGGGTTCTGCCTGAATGGGTTCTGCCCGACGGGGTTCAGCCAGACGGGGCAGGCTGTACCATTCAGGTGTAGCCTGAATGGGTTCAGCCTGTCGGGGTTCAGCTGTCGGGGTTCAGCCTGACGGGGTTCAGCCTGTCGGGGTTCAGCCTGAAGAGCTGCTCTGATGCAGCACAGCTTCATCTTCTCCTCAGCATAAGCAATAATCATACACTGCAAAATGGAAAGATAGAATATAGCACCCACAATACTCTACAAGCCATAATAAATAACTAATGGATTGGAAACTATTTAAAATGAATTGTCTAAATTATTTTTGTAGCTTATTTAAATGAAACTATTTTAGGTGAAATTTATCATTTAAGACTGTTGCAGGGGCTTCCGGTTATGGCGCTGAGTCGAGCAGACGCACTGAACCAGAGCTCCCAACTCGGTCGTCTAAATCCCCTTTTCTAGAGCTTAATTAACCCTCTAAATTGGATTATTTTGTGATGAATAGAGGAAAGGCGTCAAAAAGTAACGGTAAATCAAAGCAAACTCAAGAAACAGACGAGAGAAGTTTTAAAAGCCTTTTTGACGAAGGCGCTTCGGACCAGCACATGGAAGGCCTTCAGGCTAGCATGGGCGCTACCCGCAACGATCCCAGCTATCCGGGCTGACGTGAAGGAAGAGCTGAGCCTCTTTCGGGACGACTTCTCCGCAGACATGAAGAGAGAGTTAAGAAGCTTCCAAGAAGAGATTCATGGAAAACTAAACGGAATTGTGTCGGACATAAAAGAGAACCAAGAAAGGTCGGAGGAGTCGTTAAAACGTGTGCAGAAATGGAGGAGTGGACCGCGGCGGCGAAAGAAGTGCTGACTCAGCTATAAACAACCAAGACAGAATTCAAGCCAAGCTGACTGATTTAGAAGCTGGTCAGAAACAACATCTGTGGGATTCAGGAGGACAAAGAGGGAGACAACTTGTTGGAGTTGATGGCCGGTTTCATTAAGGCTGAGCTCTCCCTCCAGGATACCCATTTAGCTATACAACGCTGCCACCGGGCTCCGGGTCCCAAACCCCCGCAGAACGCCAACTGTGGTCTCCTTCCTGGCGTTCAGAACCAGGGACTTGGTGCTTCGCACCGCGTGGAAGAAAAAAGAGATACGCCTCAACCAGCAGCGGGTTTATTTCGACCAGGATTACCCGTCAGAGATCCAAAGGCAGAGGAAAGCTTACGCCCCTATCAGGAAACTTCTGAAGGAAAAAGGTCTCCGCTTCCAAACCCGCAGCCAGCGAAGCTCCGTGGGTTTTTTGACCGTGGCCCGATCACCTATAGCAGCGCGGCGGACGCCACAAGGACCTGCAGAAGAGGGGTCTCGCCCTCCACGGCAACAGCAACGATGATTCTCCCACGGCAGCCCCGATGGAGAAACTGGATAGACTGTCCTGTGTGATGGCGGAGGCCAAGCGACAGAACCCCGACGCGCACGGAGAGAGAGCCCGGAAAAAACTCAGCGGATTCCGCCGTGAGGCTGGAGACGCGGCCGCTTCTCCCGGTTAAGCGCCTCTCGTTAAAACTGATGCAGTAAGATTACAGTGATTTGATCCAGTGTGTGGACTAAGAACTGAATATTTTTATATAGACGCCGTCGGACATTATTGTAATAACCGTTTATTTATCTTTCGCTCATGTTACCTAAAAATACTGATTAAAAATGATATAATATATGACGGTAGTTTTGGGAGCCGGTTTAAAGGCTCTGATTGTTCACTGAGTTTCTACTCAAACTGAGCTATTGTCAGTTTGCACTGGAGAGACCCCCCATGGAGACAGTCTCATGGGGACGTTTCTCTTCATCCTTCATGAGGCATTTTGTTTGGAAGTTGTTCCTTTAGTATGGTTTCCAGTTTCAGGTTCCTTGTTTTTGATTTATACAAATGTTTTATTGTTAAGGTCACCTTGGATGTGTAAGTTAGAGGGAATTATTCACTTAAGGATTTATGTTCCAACAGCAATACAAATGTATAACTATTAATGTTCACGGGTTACAGAATCCAATTAAAAGAGGAAAGCTCATAGCTAAGATGAAGAGAGAACAGCAACAAATTATTTTCTGGCAAGAAACTCGCTTAACTAAAGAAAGTCATGAGAAATGAAAGAGAATGGGCTTTGAAAAGACATTTTATTCTTCCCACTCAAATGGAAACTCCAGGGGCGTGGCTTTATTAAATGCAAATAATGTGGACTTCCAGGTATTGTTAAGAATTAAAAAGATGAAGAACTTGATTTAGCTCTTAATTAATTCTTAGTCCCGAATTCCTGTGTCTGTGTAAGTGTGCAGAGAGGAAAGAGCAATCATACGACGTCAGACTTCAGATATTCAGAGTTTTATCCAGAGAAAATCAATCCAAGAAGAACTTTACAATAAGCCTCTCACCTAGAGCAAAAGTCCAAGACATTACAAAACAGAGACAAAGAACTGAGTAAAAAAGACAGAAGATGCATCCTCCGGGAAACTCTCACTCAGCACAAAGAGATTCCGACTTCTGCTGTGAAACAAACCATTTTTTATAGACTGCATATTCTCCTCATTTAAATATATGTATTAGGAGGTGTGTTCTTTTCCTTTGTGTGGGCTGTCTCAATGTTAATTTTATTACCTCCTGCTAAAGAGCCCCAAAAGCAGATATACGGCAAACCCTTCTCGTACCAGCCGCTGTCCAGTTTGATATATGATTGCAGCTGCAGCGCTATCTGTGCCTCAAACTGTTTTCACAAGAAAGTTTTTTTTTTTTTAACCAAGCTTGCACACAATGTAATGCTAAATAATGACTATAAGTTTGGATCTAATAACTAATTCAAAACATGCTTAAAAATATAGTTAATTCTAATATAGATAAAATTATTTATAAAAAGTTTTAAGATCCTAGTGAACTTTTGAACCATGCAAAGGAATTTGTTAATTGCCTGGCAGACAGACTCTCTGTCTAAAGAGATTCTAGGCCTGTTTTCTGTAGAATCCTCCCTAAGAATTTATATACGTTCAGAGATTCAGCAGTTGTTTTAGTTTGGATCTTTATCTAAATTTATGTGAACGTAGAATGTACTTTAACTTTCTATGGTATATTTCATATGTATCAAAACTATCCTGTGCAGTATTGTGCTAATTTAAAATATTATTTCAACAGTATCCAAACAAATTGCAGACAAAGAAGGCCGTTTAGTTCTGGTGAACTCAAATGAGGTAACTTTAATTAACGTATATAGACCTCCAGGACATGACAAAACGTTTATTGATAAAATATTTGATCTTATATTGGCTGAAACATCTGGCATTTTAATCTGTGGAGGGGACTGGAATGCACAGCTGCATCCTTCCCTGGATTCCTCAAACCCTTTAAAGAAAATCAACTCAGAATCCCTGTATCTAAAAAAACTGACTAAAACGATCGGCTTATTTGATGTCTGGAGAGAATGCCACCCATTGGCTAACAGGTTCACATTTTTCTCCCACGCTCACGGTGTTTACTCAAGAATTGATTATTTTTTTCTATTTAGAGCGGATAGACAGGGTCCTAGAGTGTAGTATTGGTACTAGGGATGTGTCGGACCACTCTGGGGTGTATTTGAAACTACATTTAGATTCTAACCCTTAACACAGCTCTGTTGAACCATAACAAATTTGAGGAATTCATGAACAAGGAATTTACGGAATATGTAGCATTTAATAACAGCAAAGAAGTGACTCCAAGTATATTATGGGATGCGGCAAAAGCAGTACTGCGTGGGAAAATTATAATGTGGGCATCAGGGAAGAAGAAAGAAAAATCTGAACAATTCAATGACCTGACTAAACAGCTTAACAGTTTAGAGCAGAAACATCGAAACCAAAGACCCTACTCTACAACAAATAGCTGCAATAAAAGTAGACCTAAATAGGAAACTCAATGACAAAGTGATACTTAATCTCAAATATATTAAACAAACTTATTATGAAAATGAACCTCGAGCAAAAAAAAATATTAGCCTGGCGACTAAAACAACAATTAGACAAAAATTAAAACCCCATTACCAACCAGATGTGTTTCTCCCCGGATGAAATACATGAATCTTTTGAAATATATTACAGGAACTTATATAGTCAACCTGAATTAACTGAGATTTCCTCAGTAAAACAGTTTCTAGACTCTTTGGATCTTCCCTCAATTGGCAAGGAGCAAAATAAGTGGATATCTGCAGATATAACACCAGATATACTTGATTTCAAAATTGAAATCAAGTAAGTCACCAGGAGGAGACGGGTTACCAGCTGAATGATATAACATTTTTAGGAGACCTGTAACACCTTTGCTGTTGAACTGTTTTAATCATGAGCTTAAAGGAGGTGAGATTCCACCATCCTGGAAACAAACGATAATATCTGTGATACCGAAACCAGGAAAGGATAAAAGTGAGTGTAGCTCATACAGGCCCATTTCAGTCTTGGACATTGATTATAAAATATTCACTTCAATAATCATCAGTAGACTAGAAAATATTATCTCCGAACTGATTGATACAGACCAGACAGGATTTATTAAAAATAGATGTACACAGGATAATGTGAGGCGAGCGTTACACCTGTTCGACATGATGCGCAGAAATAATCAAAAGTCTTTAGCAATTTGATGCTGAAAAAGCCTTTGATTCTGTACGATGGGAATATTTATATTTAGTTGTACATTGGTTTGGCTTTAATAACACAATCATAAGTTGTCTAAAATCACTATATAGCTCGCCAGTAGCCCGGATCAAAATAAATGGTGGCCTTTCAGGCACAATCCCATTGGAACCAGGATGCAGGCCAGGATGTCCTCTGAGCCCAATTCTCTTTGCACTTTTTATAGAACCACTTGCTCAAAAAATTAGGGAAGACCCAGAAATTAAAGGAATTATATTTAAGGGCAGAGAATACAAAACATGTCTCTATGCCGATGATGTCCTGGTGACCTTATCTGACCCGGATGCCAGTCTGCCTAACCTCATGTCCTGCCTCCACCAATTTGGACTCCACTCAGGTTATAAATTAAATATTGGAAAAACTCAGACCTTGTGCTTTAACTACTCACCCCGAGAGGATACATGTAATCAGTTCAAATTTAATTGGAAAACAAGAACCATGAAATATTTAGGTATTAATATTACTAAAAATGTAAACAAAATATACAAAGCAAATTATGTTGCTATGACTAATAAAGTTAAAAATAACCTGGACAAATGGGCCCCCTGATGCTCCATTTGAACAACCGAATAGAAACCATAAAAATGATCATCTTCCCTCAATTGCTGTTTCTTTTTCAATCTTTGCCAATAGAAATTCCTAACAGGCAGTTTAACGAGTGGAACCGGATCATCTCCAGGTTTATATGGCAGAACAAGAAACCAAGGATACGTTATAAAACATTACAGTTACCAAGAGATAAAGGAGGAATGTCACTCCCATGTTTGGAAAATTATTACGGAGCAGCACAACTGCAATTTGGGATTTACTGGTGTGAAGAGGGATATGAGGCAAAATGGAAAGAACTAGAATTAAGTCAGATTGACATCCCTCTGCAAGCTCTGCTGGGGGATAAACACCTCATGACTAAATATGCAGATGAATTATGTGTTTCTACAAAAGTCCTTCTCAATATCTGGTTTAGAGAGTTTCGAAATCCACTTTTAGAGAGGAAAACTAGGTTATTAAGATGGGTTGAGCATGATAGGGACTTTGTACCAGCAAAACTTGACTCAAAATTCAGTCAACTAACCAGCAAAGGCCTAGCATCATACCGCGTGATTTCTTCTGGAACTGTTCTGGAAAGTTTCCAACAAGTGCAGGAAAAATTCGACCTTGACAAACGAGACTTTTTCAGATACTTGCAGCTCAGGCACCACTTCAATAAGAACATTGAAATATCGGAAAAAGATGATCAGGACCTCATTAACATCTTTATCAATGCTTATAAAGGTAAATCTTGCAAGAAGAGGCTGTCCAGACTATATGTGTGCTTAGAAAATAATAAAACAACATCTACATTATATGTTAAAAATGCATGGGAAAAGGAGGCAAAAATAACGCTGACAGAGGATGAGTGGCTCAACAAATGCCAAACAAACTACCACCACTAGCCTTTCTTGGAAGAATATTGTTAGATTTTTTTATAACCCCTAAAAGAACATTTTCTCTGACCGGCAGAGCTGAATCTGGGCGTTGTTGGAGACAATGTGACAATGACCACTTTCATGTTTTCTGGGGCTGCCCAGGGATTCATTCCTATTGGCTGAAGTTAACCAAAGAAATAAGAGTAATTCTTGGTTTTGAAATTGAGCACAGTTTCAAAAGTATATATTTAAGTAATCTACCAAACGAACTCAACACTCAGGATAAGTACCTTCTGAAAATATTACTGATAGCCGGAAAGAAATCAATAACGAGAAGATGGCTCAGTGGGAGGGTTAGGGTTTGTGTGACTGGTCAGCCACGGTTGAAGAAATATGCGAAATGGAAATGCTGACCTTCTCTACAAGACTCCAGGAAAACAAAATTCAAAAATATTGGTTAAAATGGTTAATATATAAGAACTCTAAAGTAACTTGAATATCATCCATTTATGTTTGAGGTGCTGTGTGTTTTGGCAGGACTTGGTGATTCTGGATAAAAATTCTCACCTGTTTGTCTCTTCATGTAACTTTTCTCTTACTGTGACCCGTCCATCAAAAGCTGTTCAGTTTCTTTCTATGCAATGTACTGCTGTCCCCCTCCCTTGGTGACCTCTGTTCTGATTGCTGTTCATTGTCCATTTTTAATTTTTATTTTATTTATTTATTTTTTTGTTTTTGTTATTTGCCTTCTTTCAGTGTTGGTGTAATGTTTTGTCATGTATAAAAATCTCATTAAAAAATAAAATACAAAAAAAAAAAAGACTGTTGCAGGTTGTTTATGTATGTTTGTCTGTTTTGATTCACATTGTTGGTGGTTTATTTTGTTTAATGGCATTTATACTTCCTGATGTTTGGATTTTGTTTTGTACGTACCTCCAGGCTTCCGTAGCTAAAGAAGGCAGGTCCTATAAAAACGGGAAAATTCAATGAACCAAATGAAGTGTCAAATGTTTGGATCAAGGAAATGTTGTTCCCCAGTGAAAGCAGCGAGGTACATTTGGGTTTTGTATTTCAATATTTGTATTTGTTTAGTTTTCACGGTGACTGTGGTGAATGAAATAACTTGAGGTTCTTCATCAAAGAAATAAAATCAGCGGCTGATTGAATCAAGTGCTGGGAAGTTGCTGCAACAACAAATTGAGCAAATACCTTAAGGAGGAGTCAACTCCATGCCTCGGATTATCTCTTGACATATGGAACCAAATTATTGTAAAATATGGAACTAATGATGACTCAGATTTTAAACAGACAAAACATTCAGTAAATGGGAAAAAGGGTCCAAAGATATTCTGGGAGGTGGAAAAATACGACAGAAAGCTTTGGAGAAATAAAGAATAAATATGATTTAAAGTAGAATTTGTTCAGGTAATTTGAAATGAGGCATTATACTGAGAAACTGTTAAAATAGATACATTTAACTGAGTTGGAATATGGTATAAATAAGATGTTTATTTCAGCAAATGACTCAAAGTTGGGGAAGAAAATAATTTCTAAATTATACACAGGATTGGAAAATTTGAAGAAAAGCAAAACAACATGGATAAAATTGAGATGCAAACTGTGGGCAGGAGAACTGGAGGAGAGATGTGGGAACAGTGGAGAACATCTTGTTCCCTTTCCTGGAGATGATGGAGGCAAAGTGGGTCAGTGGAGCGGCTCACTGCCATGCGGCCTGTTGGCAGGATCTAAAGAACCGTATGGACCCGGTTCTGGGGTGGATGTTCCACTAACTGAGGTTCTGTACATGGGAACAGCGATGGAGGTTAACAACAGCAGCTGATAAATATGTACAGGATCAACAAAAAAAAAGCCAATAGTAGGAAATGTTTGACGCTCCAAAAAGGGAAGATCAGGTCGACGTCATAAATAATATTTATATCATGGAAAGGCTGAGTTTTCCATCAGATTAGAATCTGGAAAATGTAAGAATTATTGAAAAAATTGGTGGGATTTTATTCGAGCTTGGAGATCAGACTGTTTTTGTGGGTTTGGAGCTTCAGGCAGTTACTGTTTGCTTACTGTTCACTTCTGGTGAGATTTAAAATTGTGACGACCTGGAAGAGAAGAACGGAGAAGGAAAGCTAATTTAGATTTTTTTGTTCTTTGTCATCTTGTTGATTTTCATCAGCAGGTGTATAGGTAGATTGGGTGATATTGATATCAGCCAACTTGTTGTGTACAGGATGTATGTGCAGCTTCTCTTGGATGATGTTTAAAAAAAATAAATAAAAACCCTGTAAAGTCTGCATGTACACTGGTATGGAAAAGAGTTTTCAATAAAAATGTGGAAATGGAAAAAAAAAACGATGGTTGAAATACAAAGCTTTGTTTTATGATTTTGTTCTGGGCTTTTCCAACCCCAGGGGGTCCAGGGCCCCTCTGGCCCCACAGGGTTTACGCCCATGCTTGCGGGCGGTTCCGTAGCAAAACTGGAAATTAAAATGTTTTCTGGAGCTTTATGAGAATATTTTAATACTAAATAAGGACAAAAATTACACATCGATATTTTACATGAATGATTATCCAAAGAACTCAAGATGTGGCCCAGTCAAAGTTTTCCAAGGTTCTGGGAGCCAAAGCCTCCAAGTCTGTGTGAGAACCTTTCTGACATCTGTCACAGATGACATCACAATGACATCACGTTCTCTACAGTCGACGCTCCTGATGTTTCTAACATAGTGACATGTTTCCCTCTGCAGGTCCAGCTGGAGCCACAGGTTCTGGTTCTGGAACCAGCTTCAGGAGGTTCTGCTGTTCTGGACCTTTACTCACCAGGTTCTACTGCAGAGCCGGAACCGGTCCGACGTGTCTGAGCTCTGAGCCAATTAAAGATCAGCCGTTCAGTTCTACTTCTCACACCGAGAAGCCTCCCCATCCAGAACCGGACCGAGCCAGAACCGGACCGAGCCAGAACCCCCCAGGCAGAGGACAGTAATACAGAGACTCAGGAAAACTCTTTTATTGGCCCTCCAGGCTCCCATAGCGTCACATGACAGGAAACATCTGGATGAGCAACAGCGGCCTCCACTGACCACAACGAGAACAGCACCAGAACCTGAACACAACAGTTCTGATCCGTTCTGCCCCGATATGAAGAAACACACCGTCACACTGGCAACCGACTGAGCAGCGCGCCAGCCATCCTTCGTCTCCCGTTTGATTTTTGGCTAAAAGCAGAACTTTGTGAAGCTAAAATAAGTGAAACTCATCATGTTAAAACAGGTCCTGATCAGTTCTGATCAATAGTGATCGGTTCAGCTGGCTCTGATGGAAGAAATGAGAAAAACATCCAATTCCTCTGCTCTGACTGGCTGGCTGCAGGAGGAGTGGGCAGGACTTCTGAGCAGGTGCCGATGAGCGTCCAATCAGGATCATTCAGCCGGTTCCGGTCCGGCTGACCCGGGCCCTGAACAAAAGCGGTCCTGGTTCTGCTCCAGAGACATCTTGACGAAGACGATGGCCGCCAGCTCCTTGCAGAACTCCTCCAGGACGATGACGCCCTGGAGCAGAGCCAGGTGCTCCGGTCTGAGGACACGCCCACAAAACCAGACAGGTGAGTGACATCATCAGCCAGCTGATCAGCTGGTACCAGTTGAACCTAATGTTTAAAAAACATTGGTTCTGTTGGACCTCAGCAGCAATCGGCATCTATGCTCCCCTAATCTGGAACAAACTTCCAGAAAAGTGAAAACCTGCTGAAACACTGAGTTCCTGTAACTGGATCAACACGTTTCATGTACATTTACCTGATTTGGATCATTGGCAGTACGTGTTGTCGCTCTTTTTATGGCGTAAAACACTTTGAACGGGCATGTTGCTGAAATAATCTGGTCCAGTCTGGCTGGCAAAGAGCGATCCAATCAGTAGCCTCAGAGCAACATGGCTCCCGCAGCTTCATGGGAACTAGAATTGCTGTAAGGGCCCAGGTAGCTGCTGGACATTAATATTTCATGATGCTATAAGGTACTGAGGCTATGATTGGGCTATTGTTGGTACAGCTAGCGGTTGCATCTGGCGCCCATGTTTCCTTTGTTGGACTAATCGTCGGTGATTCTTCGATTGTTGGGTTAAGGAAGTTTCATCGTGTGGTGATACTGATATTTTTTCGTCAGTTGTTATTAGCATGCTGCACACTGCTAGCTCTCCACTTGTTAGCGTGTCTATAACCATTTTCTGGTTATAGACCGATTTGCTCTTAGTGCTTTTGCTTTGATTTGCCGTTCATGATAAGTCATGCAATACTTTCAGTTGTTCGTCTGTGGTGGTTCCTACGTCACCATCAGGTGACCGTCCAGCTAGGGTCAGGTGGCAGACAGTTACCTGCTGTCCAATTGTAGTCCAAGCAGGTGTCTCCTGGTGTCCAGCAGGCGCTGTGGCAGGTCGGCTACCTGCTGGATTCGCTCCATCAGCTCTCCCACCACCTGAGACAGACACAGGTGAGTCAGAGCGGCCGGTCAGGGCGGCTCCGGTTCCTCCGGATCTCCGGTGGACTCACCCTGACCAGGACGGCGAACAGCGAGCGGCTACCGGCGGACAGGTGGACGAACGGGTCCAGCAGGTACTCGTCCAGCAGTGGGTGGCTGAAGGCGCACAGACGGGACAGGACGGCCGTCAGTTGCAGGTTCAACTCGTACGGCTGCCAACACACAACACCTGCACAGGTGAGTCGGGGCTCTGATGAGGATCGGCGCAGAGACCTCAGGTGAGCCCACCTGCTGCAACATGCGTCCCAGATGTTCAAATAGGAATCTCAGCAGGGGGCCTTCGAAGAAGTCTGATTCTTCACCTGAGGAGCAGGTGGGAGGAGAAGTAGTCTGTGGCCACGCCCACTGGAGAGAGAGAGCCTGGCACTGGCTTACCTGAGAGGGGGAGGAGCCACAGATGAGCTGAGCCTGACGGGTAACCAGGGCAACACACCTGAAGGTGTACCTGGTTCTGACTGCAGAGCAGAACCAGTCAGAAGGTTCTGCTTTGTATTTGTTGCCTGATCCAAGTCAGACACTCTACAGCAGGGGTCACCAACCCGGCGCCCGCAGGGACCCGGCGCCCGCAGGGACCCGGCGCCCGCAGGGACCCGGCGCCCGCAGGGACCCGGCGCCCGCAGGGACCCGGCGCCCGCAGGGACCCGGCGCCCGCAGGGACCCGGCGCCCGCAGGGACCCGGCGCCCGCAGGGACCCGGCGCCCGCAGGGACCCGGCGCCCGCAGGGACCCGGCGCCCGCAGGGACCCGGCGCCCGCAGGGACCCGGCGCCCGCAGGGACCCGGCGCCCGCAGGGACCCGGCGCCCGCAGGGACCCGGCGCCCGTGGAGCCACTTCTAAAAATAGCATCATCATTAGGGAGCACTACCAAAAAATAATTGAATTAAATGTTTTTACATTGAAGTAATGATGTTAGTTTATATTTAGAGTTCAAAAGAGGGAAATGATAAAAATGTTTAAAATAAATTGCTTTTCGTATAAAACTCTTTCCTGCTGTTAATGTTCAGAAATACGCGCAGCAGCGCCTGCAGCTGCGCTCTGCATACCTTGACATTTTCCTTTAAGTAAAGAAAGAAAAGAATAACTTCTGGAGTTTTTATTATTTAACCCTATTTATTATTAACAAAATTGTGAAGAAAAATTAAATAAATTGTGTCAAAACATCTTATTGTAGCACACATCGCAACACCCGATCCTGGGAATCAACAGCCTCTGGAGAGGCTTCGCTTCCATGTCTTTATTATTTAGCATCGTCTGGATAAAATCCGCTGCTCCTGGTTCAGGTTTGTGCTGATTTTTGCGCATTGGAGAGGTGCTTGTGCTCTTGCAGATCAGGTGCAGTGATAGTTTTGTGTTGGACCTTTATTTTCTCCACATCTGCTGGTGTCAGCCAGCGGGACCCGTCAGCTATTCAGTTCGCAAAACCACAAAAAAAGCGAATAAACCTGCGACCCGCCAGAACCGCGCAGACTGTCAGAAGCTCAGGCTGAACGTAGAGCAATGGGAGGTTCAAACCCAACTCGTTCATTTTTAGCTTGCAGAAAAACACAAAGCCGTTAAATTAATAAAAGCAAACTGACCAATAAGACTGAGGCTTTGGGTTCCCCACCTCAACCCTCAGACTGACAGCTGTGTGTGTTTAATATGTTTTGACACAAAAGATATTTTATTTTCCACAATTTTGCTAATAGAACAGATGGTTAGATAATAAAACTATAACTCTTCTTTTCTTTTTTATTCAAAGGAAAATTTGAATAAAAAATTGTTGCAGGTGTTACTGCAACAATCCATCAGTTTGATTTGGTTTATTTCAGTCACTTGTGGCCAGTTTAGAATCACAGAGAAAAACTCCAAAAGGGAATCAACCTTAAAACTCTGTGAGCTAAAAACTTCTGATCACATAATAGCGATTAACCATAGAATTATTACTGATAACTGTTGTGAGTAGTCCTGACATTAATATGATCAGGCAGTATTATGAAAAAAAATTCCCTTCTCACCCACCGCGGGTTGTTCTTATCCTCTGAGCTCGGGTCCTCTACCAGAGGTTATATATAGATCTATATATATAGATCTATATCTATATATATAGATCTATATATATAGATCTATATATCCTCGGGTCCTCTACCAGAGGTTTATATAGATCTATATATATAGATCTATATATCCTCTGGTCCTCTACCAGAGGATATATAGATCTATATATATAGATCTATATATATAGATCTATATATCCTCTACCAGAGGATATATAGATCTATATATATAGATCTATATATATAGATCTATATATATAGATCTATATATCCTCGGGTCCTCTACCAGAGGATATATAGATCTATATATATAGATCTATATATATAGATCTATATATCCTCGGGTCCTCTACCAGAGGTTATATATAGATCTATATATATAGATCTATATATATAGATCTATATATATAGATCTATATATAGATCTATATATCCTCGGGTCCTCTACCAGAGGTTATATATAGATCTATATATATATAGATCTATATATATAGATCTATATATATAGATCTATATATATAGATCTATATATATAGATCTATATATATAGATCTATATATATAGATCTATATATCCTCGGGTCCTCTACCAGAGGTTATATATAGATCTATATATATAGATCTATATATATATAGATCTATATATATAGATCTATATATATAGATCTATATATATAGATCTATATATATAGATCTATAAATATAGATCTATATATATAGATCTATATATAGATCTATATATCCTCGGGTCCTCTACCAGAGGTTATATATAGATCTATATATATAGATATATATATATATAGATCTATATATATAGATCTATATATCCTCGGGTCCTCTACCAGAGGATATATAGATCTATATATAGATCTATATATATAGATCTATATATATAGATCTATATATATAGATCTATATATATAGATCTATATATCCTCTACCAGAGGCCTGGGAGCTTGAGGGTCCTGCAGTATCTTGGCTGTGCCAAGGACTGCTGCACATTTCTGGACTGAGATGTCTGATGTTGTTCCTGGGATCTGTTGTAGCCACTGCTCCAGTTTGGGGGTTACTGCCCCGAGGGCCCCGATGACCACAGGCACCACTGTGGTCCTCACCTTCCAGGCCCTCCCCAGTTCTTCCCTGGATAGCTCAATACATAAGGCATCAGTATATCACCCGAGAGGGCAGGGTTCGAATCCAGTCTGGGTCCTTAGGCAAGACCCTTCAAGCTACTGCCTACCTCATACCATGAGAGATACTAAGTTGCGTAACATGCCGGCTCAGACGTCGCCCGGCCAAACAAGGTCTGCGTCAGGTGTTGGGGAACCAGAGCACCTTGATGAAAAATGGGCTACTGGAACAAGACGGAAATGGGTGAGAGATGAAAATGTGGATCTGTTGGAATGCTACTACTCAAGTAACCCTAGTCAGAGGGGTTACATGCAAAGACTGGGGAAGGAATGGTTACTTCGACATCCCCAGTCAACACTAAGCGCTAAACAACTAGTAGCTCAGTGTTCCAACATCCGCAAACGGCAACTGCTATCACAACTTGAGATTGACGAGATACAACACAAATGCTACGGCAAAAGGGAGGAACCCGGATGTCAGGACTGTGAGGACTTAACTACAAGGGGGATACACGGCCCCAATGAGCGAAACAGAGCTGAACGAGACAGCTGCTGACCTGAGAGAGAGAATCATGACCCGAATGACAACCAGGCCTCCCCGGCGCCAATTACAACGGCTGAGTGAAGTACCATCAGAAAGTCTCATTGAGAATGTGAATGCAGCATTGAGAACGATCCCTACCAACACCATAACAGAAACCAATGAGCTGATCTACAACTCAGCATCAGTGATCCTTGAGATACTTGGCTATAAGAGCAACCATGAGACCCAATACCCACCATGGAAAAGACGGTTAGAGGCTAAAATCAAGGTAACAAGGAGGGAAGTGAGCCAACTGTCAGAGCTCCACAAGGGTGCAATGAAAAGACCAGTACCCAGAAAGTACAGGCAGATGCCCATACCTGAAGCACTTGAAACTGCCAAACAGAGGCTCCAAGCCTTGGCCAGCCGCCTAAAGAGATACACAAGGGAGAATGAATCCAGAAGGATTAACCGGCTCTTCTCCACTCAACCAGCTAAGGTGTACTCTCAATGGCAGGGTAATAACAACAGAGCAGACCCACCAAGGCTGAACAATACTGGAAAGGCATATGGGAAAGGGAGGCGTCCCACAACAGCAATGCACAGTGGTTGATCTCTCTACGAGAGGACCACAGCAACCTCCCTGAGCAAGCCCTGGTAACCATCACTGTGACAGATGTTCAAGAAAGAGTCTTGAAAAACTGGACAGCACCAGGGCCTGACATGATCCATGCCTACTGGCTAAAGAAACTCACTGCTCTCCATGAGCGACTGGCAGCCCAAACGAACCAGCTGCTACAAAGTGGGACTCACCCTGAATGGTTAACTGAAGGGCGGACAATCCTAATCCAGAAGGATCCATCAAAGGGTCCAGTCCCACCCAACTACCGACCAATAACCTGCCTGGCATGTCAGGCATCATAGCGGCCAAGATAAGCAAACACATGGATAAACACATGAGCACGGCACAGAAGGGTATCGGTGTAAATACCAGAGGAGCCAAACACCAACTCCTCGAGACTGCAAAACCCGACACACCAACCTGTGCATGGCTTGGATCGATTACAAGAAAACCTATGACTCAATGCCGCATACTTGGATCATTGAATGCTTAGAGATGTATAACATCAACAGGATTCTGAGAGCCTTCATTGCAAACTCGATGAAGCTGTGGAAAACCACGCTTGAAGCCAACTGCAAACCACTTGCACAAGTGTCCATCAAATGTGGCATATACCAAGGAGATGCTCTGTCCCCGCTACTGTTCTGCATAGGCCTGAACCCCCTCAGCCAAGTTATCAACAAGACTGGCTACGGATACCGACTCAAAAATGGGGCCAACATCAGTCACCTTCTCTACATGGATGACATCAAGCTGTACGCCAAGAGTGAGCGAGACATCGACTCACTGATCCACACCACCAGGATCTACAGCACGGTCATTGGGATGTCATTCGGACTAGAGAAATGTGGTCGGCTGATCACAAAGAGGGGGAAGGTCATCCACACAGAAGGAGTCTCACTCCCACAAGGAACAATAGCAGACATAGAGGACAGTTACAAGTACCTAGGTATACCACAAGCAAATGGCAACCTCGATGAGGCCACAAGGAAAGGAGCCACAGCTAAATACCTCCAACGAATAAGGCAAGTCCTGAGAAGCCAGCTCAATGGCAAGAACAAAATCCGTGCGATAAACAGCTATGGCTTGCCAGTAATCAGATACCCTGCTGGAATAATCAGCTGGCCAAAGGAGGAGATAAAAGCCACAGATATTAAGACTAGAAAGCTACTAACCATGCATGGAGGGTTCCACCCCAAATCCAGCACCCTGAGACTGTACACGAGCCGCAAGGAAGGAGGCAGAGGACTAGTGAGTGTGAGAACCACTGTCCAGGACGAAACAACTAAGATCCATAAATAAATCAGGGACAAAGCCTCCACAGACAATGTGCTCAGTGAATGTCTCAGACAACAGGGAACGGAGGTTGAGGTGCCAGAGATACCATCATGGGAGGACAAGCCCCTACATGGGATGTACCACCAGCAAATAACCCAAGTGGCTGATATCAGTAAATCCTACCAATGGCTGGAAAAAGCTGGACTCAAGGACAGCACAGAGGCCCTCATCCTGGCCGCCCAGGAACAGGCCCTAAACACCAGAGCAATAGAGGCCCAGATCTACCACACCAGACAAGACCCAAGGTGTAGGTTGTGCAAGGAGGCCCCTGAGACAGTCCAGCACATCACAGCAGGGAGCAAGATACTGGCAGGGAAAGCGTACATGGAGCGACATAACCAAGTGGCAGGCATAGTGTACAGAAACATCTGTGCAGAATATGGACTGGAAACCCCGAGATCAAAGTGGGAAACACCCCCAAAGGAGGTGGAGAAAGCCAGAGCTAAGATCCTGTGGGACTTCCAGATCCAGACAGACAAAATGGTAATGGCGAACCAACCAGACATTGTCGTAGTGGATAAACAACAGAGGAAAGCCGTTGTGGTAGATGTAGCAATACCAAGTGATTGCAACATCAGGAAAAAGGAGCACGAGAAACTGGAGAAATACCAGGGCCTCAGGGAAGAACTGGAGAGGGCCTGGAAGGTGAAGACCACAGTGGTGCCTGTGGTCATCGGGGCCCTCGGGGCAGTAACCCCCAAACTGGAGCAGTGGCTACAACAGATCCCAGGAACAACATCAGACATCTCAGTCCAGAAATGTGCAGCAGTCCTTGGCACAGCCAAGATACTGCAGGACCCTCAAGCTCCCAGGCCTCTGGTAGAGGATATATAGATCTATATATATAGATCTATATATCCTCTGGTAGAGGACCCGAGCTCAGAGGATAAGAACCACCCGCGGTGGGTGAGAAGGGAATTTTACATATTATATATATATATATATATAAAGACTGCATCAAACAAGCGCCCTTCGTGTTGCTCTGTACCCGTGAAGTTGCTCCCAGTCTCAAAAAGGTCGGTGACCCCTGCTCTACAGATCCCAGGTAAACAGGTAACCGTGACAACCCCACCTGGAGGAGTCTCTTACCAAGGAGCGCGCGTCCAGGACGTACGCCTCGTAGCCTCCGTCCTGCAGCAGGTGGGCCGACCGCACCTGGACCGGAACCAGGCCCAGGAAACTGGGAACATAAGAGAGAGTTCAGTCCGGGCCCGGGCGGTCTCAAGCCGATCGGTCTGTTACCTGTTGATGATGTCAGCAGCGGAGCCAGCAGCAGGCTGATGAAGACGAGGAGGAAGGTGGTCGTCAGGGAAACCGTCAGAGAAGAACGGGTCGTCTTCCGGGTCTCTGAGGGACGAGAGACAGTCAGGACAGGAGACAGTCGTCAGAGGGAGGACGGCCCTTCGCCCGTGGCGCATCCTGCCGCCGGACATACCGGCCGTCATCGCTGCCATCGCTAACGGGCTGCCGGTCCTCGGCGCCCCCCGCAGGTGAGGACAGGTAACGGCGGCTCTGCAGGAAGCCGAGCACCAGCGTGTCCAGGACGTCCCTGCGAGGCTTCTGTAGAAGTTCGTCCACCAGAGACAGAGACGCCACGCTGATCTGAGGACACAGACACTGGGTGGGCCGCCGTGGCCAGGTGAGGGGCTTTGTGGGCGTGTTCTGCAGCCTCACCTGGTCGGAGGCGTGGTCGCAGCGCCGCAGAAGCAGCTGCAGCATGGAAGGCGTCTTCAGCAGAAAGTCCAGAAGCTGGTCCAGCAGAGAGGGAGACCGGACCTGTCTGATGGCGCAGCAGAGGATGGAGGTGGACGCCAGGACACTTAGCTCACACCTGCACAACACACACCTGGACATTAGGCTCCGCCCCCTCAGGTGAAAACAAGTAGAAAGAGGAGAAGAGCGTACGCATTCAGCAGCTGAGGACGAAGAGTCTCCATGAGCCACCGCTGGAGGACGCAGTGGGACACCTGCTGGGACAGCGCCTGGACATCCAATCAGCGACGTGAGTGGTACTACTCTTGAACTAGTATAGTCGTACTCTAGTACTACTGCTCTACTAGTACTACTAGTATAGTAGTACTACTATACTAGTAGTACTAGTATAGTAGTACTACTAGTAGTACTACTAGTATAGTAGTACTACTAGTAGTACTACTAGTATAGTACTACTAGTACTACTAGTACTAGTACTACTAGTAGTAGTACTAGTAGAACTACTAGTACTAGTAGTACTAGTACTACTAGTAGTACTACTAGTAGTACTAGTACTACTAGTACTACTAGTACTAGGATACTAGTAGTACTACTAGTACTACTATACTAGTACTATACTAGTACTACTAGTATAGTAGTACTACTATACTAGTAGTACTACTAGTATACTAGTAGTACTAGTATACTAGTAGTACTAGTATACTAGTAGTACTAGTATACTAGTACTACTAGTATAGTAGTACTAGTATAGTACTAGTACTACTATACTAGTAGTACTACTAGTAGTACTACTAGTATAGTAGTACTACTAGTATAGTAGTACTACTATACTAGTAGTACTACTAGTATAGTAGTACTACTAGTATAGTAGTACTACTATACTAGTAGTACTAGTATAGTACTAGTATAGTCGTACTCCAATATTTCTAGTACTCGAGTGCTACTATATTAGTAGTACTCGAGTACTACTTTCGTACCCGACTATCTTGTAACATACCTGAGGAGCGTTGGCCGTTAGCTCATCCAGGAAGTCGAACCAGGTGAGGAAACGGGTCATGTGATCTGCTGACTCTGATCTGACGACACACAAGGGTCAGAATGGAGGCAATGTTCCATGGCAACCAGAGAGCCAACCAAGCGGTGTCTACCTCCACGAGGGGCGGGGCCAGCTCCTGAGCTCAGCAACCTGTATCTCCTCCAGAGGCAGAAGGGAGTAGAGCTCCTGCAGCCGCCCAGCCAGCAGCTGCCCAAGCTGGGTTGCAGCGGCTTGCAGCTCCCCTGGAGGACCTGGAGGAGCAACACCCAGGAGGGACGCCAGCTGCAGCAATCCCTCACAGGCTTTGAGACGCACCACAGAATTCTGGAGGACACAGACAGAGGACATTAGGACTGCGTCTGCATGTCCCTGATTGGTAACCATGGTGATCAAAGACAGCAGGTCCATGATTAATATTATCATTATCCATTTGTTTTCTTTCATCCCATCGGAGTCTGGAGGGTCCTGGTGCTAGAGGCGGGGTCACCTGTACAGGTCAACCCAGAGAACCCAGAGAACCCAGAGAACCCACCATGCACAGGGAGAACATGCAGTGGACCTGAGCAGTTTCACCGGTAGGTCCAACAGAACCGCTAACCCACCTTGCTGCTGCTGAGCTGCAGCAGAACCCACAGCAGCCCACGCTCTGATTGGACGGCACTGGAGGCAGAGGCTTCTGATTGGCTGCTGGCTGCATCTGGGGCCTGGAAACAGCAACATCAAGATGTGATGTAATAACCCATTGACAGGAAGTGATGTAATGAGCTACTCACCTGCAGGATATATCTGAGCATCTGTGGATCCCGTGACACTCTGGAGCAAATAGCCAATAAAAACTGAGCTTCTTCCTTCTCAGTGCAGGAACCAGGAAGAGCACAGAGGCCAATCAGCTTCTGTGGGCAGAACACAAACAGAAAGTCATGTGGGGCCAGCTCCCCAAGGTAGCTGGCCCCGCCCACCGGCTCCAGCCCCAGAACGAGGGCGTTCACAGGTAGATCACCTGCTCACCTGTACAGGTGTGCGGACGGGCACCAGCTGCAGCAGAGACTTCTGCATCTGAGACAACAGCCTGGAGAAAAAGAGCAGCACCTGCTGGCTCATCCCTGGAGGGTACTGAGGAAGAGGAAGAGCGTGAGATCCGGCCGCAGGTTCTAGTTCTGGCTGGACGCGGAAGGACCAGGTGAGCCTACCTGAGCCTTCCCCAAGGTGCAGAGCGTCTCCAGCAGCCGGTTCTGCAGCAGGAACTCCAGGCAGCGACCCGGTTCCTCCTGGAGAAGCAGACAGGCAGTGAGACCGGACCAGAACCGTGCTCGAGCTGGGACCAGGACCGGACCAGGATGGGACTGCCGCAGGACTGAAGGAAATCAAGGCGACGCCCACTGAGGTCAGACAGCTTCATTGCCATGGTTACCGGTGTGTGGGTGGAGCTAGTCACCTGCTGCTTCTCCTCATACACCAGGATGTCGGTCATCTGCCTGAGACGCCACGGGATGTCGGTCTGAGAGGCGGGACGGCTGTCATCTGCACACACAGAGTCAGGAGGTGAGGCTACAGGTGAGGCTGCAGGTGAGGCTGCAGGTGAGGCTACAGGTGAGGCTACAGGAGAGGCTACAGGTGAGGCTACAGGAGAGGCTACAGGTGAGGCTGCAGGTGAGGCTGCAGGTGAGGCTGCAGGTGAGGCTACAGGTGAGGCTACAGGTGAGGCTGCAGGTGAGGCTGCAGGTGAGGCTGCAGGTGAGGCTGCAGGTGAGGCTACAGGTGAGGCTGCAGGTGAGGCTACAGGTGAGGCTGCAGGTGAGGCTGCAGGTGAGGCTGCAGGTGAGGCTGCAGGTGAGGCTACAGGTGAGGCTACAGGTGAGGCTGCAGGTGAGGCTACAGGTGAGGCTACAGGTGAGGCTGCAGGTGAGGCTACAGGTGAGGCTACAGGAGAGGCTACAGGAGAGGCTACAGGTGAGGCTACAGGTGAGGCTGCAGGAGAGGCTACAGGAGAGGCTACAGGTGAGGCTACAGGTGAGGCTGCAGGTGAGGCTGCAGGTGAGGCTACAGGAGAGGCTACAGGTGAGGCTACAGGTGAGGCTGCAGGTGAGGCTGCAGGTGAGGCTACAGGTGAGGCTACAGGAGAGGCTACAGGTGAGGCTGCAGGAGAGGCTACAGGTGAGGCTACAGGTGAGGCTGCAGGTGAGGCTACAGGTGAGGCTGCAGGTGAGGCTACAGGTGAGGCTGCAGGTGAGGCTGCAGGTGAGGCTGCAGGTGAGGCTACAGGTGAGGCTACAGGTGAGGCTACAGGTGAGGCTGCAGGTGAGGCTACAGGTGAGGCTACAGGTGAGGCTGCAGGTGAGGCTGCAGGTGAGGCTGCAGGTGAGGCTGCAGGTGAGGCTACAGGTGAGGCTGCAGGTGAGGCTGCAGGTGAGGCTGCAGGTGAGGCTGCAGGTGAGGCTACAGGTGAGGCTGCAGGTGAGGCTACAGGAGAGGCTACAGGTGAGGCTGAAGGAGAGGCTACAGAGGCTACAGGTGAGGCTGCAGGTGAGGCTACAGGTGAGGCTGCAGGTGAGGCTACAGGTGAGGCTGCAGGTGAGGCTGCAGGTGAGGCTGCAGGTGAGGCTACAGGTGAGGCTGCAGGTGAGGCTGAAGGAGAGGCTACAGGTGAGGCTACAGGTGAGGCTGCAGGTGAGGCTGCAGGTGAGGCTGCAGGTGAGGCTGCAGGTGAGGCTACAGGTGAGGCTACAGGTGAGGCTGCAGGTGAGGCTACAGGAGAGGCTGCAGGTGAGGCTACAGGTGAGGCTACAGGTGAGGCTGCAGGAGAGGCTACAGGTGAGGCTGAAGGAGAGGCTACAGGTGAGGCTACAGGTGAGGCTGCAGGTGAGGCTACAGGTGAGGCTGCAGGTGAGGCTACAGGTGAGGCTACAGGAGAGGCTGCAGGTGAGGCTACAGGAGAGGCTACAGGTGAGGCTACAGGTGAGGCTACAGGTGAGGCTACAGGTGAGGCTACAGGAGAGGCTACAGGTGAGGCTACAGGAGAGGCTGCAGGTGAGGCTGCTCACCTGTGGTCTGGATATAGTAGTTAGTAATGGATCTCCAGTGATCGATGAAGGAGTCCAGCAGGTCGGCGGTCGGCTCCCTCTGGAAAACATTGAGATTCATGAAGTTATAAGAAATATCAACTGATTTAATAATAATTAGCATCAATTTAAATTCTGTTCTGACTGGTCATAAATCTAATTACAGAGACCTGAAATGTATTTCAAGACAGGAGAAACACAAGACTGGACTGTGTCGACAGCTCAAAGTAAATGACATTCTGATTTTTCATGATTCATTTCAAGTTTTCTCCAGATGAACATGTTTTAATCTAGACACTTTTTAGCCTCAGATATCTTATTATTATCCGTGGACGTCCAAAGACGGCGGAGTGAGCTACAGTTAGTGTTTAGGAGGACACAGCTAATGCTATTCTTAAAGCATTAGCTGACCTCGGAGTGACGTTAAAACAATGGAAAATAAAATATTCCGCTGATTTATCTATGGAGGAGATTTTAATGCAACTCCAGATGGAGCGATTGATCGTCTCCCCTCTAGGGGGCAGCAACATATTTATGATATTTTTGTAAACTTAATCTCTAAAACAAAACTCACCCCGGCTTATAGATATAAACCCGGGATGGCGTCTGTTCATTAGTTCCCTTAGAAATCAACGGATAAACTCATTTCAGATGGACTAATAAACTTGAACCACTGCGCATGCTCAGTTCCAGGTAAACAGTTAGCATTAGCAGCAGTTACCTTCCAGCTACATTCCTTACATTCCCAGAAAAAAACCGCAGCTAAGATCTTGTACAAAGACCGGGGGAGGCAGACAGAGACAGGGACAGGTTGTGTCCCTGTCCTCCTGTCCTGTCTTCCGTCTCTGTTCGAGTATTTAACTTTTTACTGACCACAGGAAGCACGTAATGCCAGCTTCCGCTGTCTCACCGTCTCCAGCGCGTTCAGCAGCATGCCGCTCAGCTTGCTGAACATCTCCATCCTCGCAGAACCAGGTCCGGTTCGGTCCGGTCTGGTTTACTGCCTCACCAAGACCCGAACCGTGGCCCGCAGCCACGGCCACCTCCAAACTTCCGGTCTGACCTTTCAAAGTACAACGTCAGGTGTTCTTCTTCTTCTGTGTTTTATGGCGGATCGCCAGCATCTTTAAGGTCCATACCGCCACCTACTGTACACGAGTGTAGCAACATTACTTTACATCCATCAAATTCTGTTTTTAATTGAATATTCTGAAGATAAATAAATAACGCTTTCCTTAATCTGTAAATATGTATCATGTTTCCTTCATTTCCCAATATTCCTTTAAGACTCCATTCCTGTCTTATCCTTTCAGGTTTATATGTGTTTACAATTCTATATATCTTTGACATTTTCTTTCTTGCCACATCCTGCATATTTATCATTATTTTTCCTCCTATTAAAATGTCATTTAAATAGTTATGACCTACTCTTAATCTCATTATTATTATTTCTTCCCTTCTGTTTCTCATTAATATTTCTAATTCAAATTGACTTTTGTTCTTTATATAATCTTCCTTTCTTATATTCATTCCACTATTCTTTTTGTTGTTGTCATTTTTCCATTTCTTTACTCTTAATAAGTGATACTGATGCACGTTCACTGCTGGTTCTGCTTTCTCTGACCCAGTTCTGGACCCGGTTCTGTTATCAGAACCCAGAGGATCTGCAGGAAGAGAACCATGGATCGGGTTCGGACCGGTTCTGCATGAAACGAACCTGCAGGCAGAAGCGGTAGCTGCAGGCCGGGTGTGTCTGCTGCTGCTGGGGGAGGGGCCACAGCACAGGTAAGGTTACCTGTGCTGTGGTAACCTTACCTGTTACCTCAGCACCTGTGTGTCAAAGCAGCTCCAGTCCAGCTGAGGAAGACTTCCCGACAGACACGAAGGTGAGTTTCTACCTGTTTGGGTTTAAACCAGGTGCTGTTCTCCAGGTGATCTCCAGGTGTTGTTCTCCAGGTGATCTCCAGGTGTTGTTCTCCAGGTGATCTCCAGGTGTTTTCCAGGTGTTGTTCTCCAGGTGTCTCCTGTTTCACTAGACTCAGCAGCTCTGTGAGGGGAGAGAGAGACGCTTAAATCCCAGAGTGGAGGACGGCAACACGCAGCGGCAGGACAAAACACCTGGAGAAACACCTGGAGAAACCAGGCAGACCAGCTCCTCTTCATTGGTCTGTTTTTAGAGGTTCCTCGTCTGGAAGAGGAAAAGTTATTGGGTCAGAACCAAGCAGAACTTGTAGTCAGACTAGAATGATGTGTTTGGGTGTGGAGTGTTTACCTGCCCAGGTGTGTCTCCTCTCTATGGTTTTGCTGCTGAGCCCAGAGGTTTCCTGGTTCTTCTGTGTGAGCTGAAGGAACTGGGCCGAATTGGACCAGTCTGGAGCTCATTCGGAACCAGCAGGTCCAGTTGAAATTGGACCCACAGCAGAGAACAGAGAACTTCCTGTTGTTACCTGTCTGCTCTGAGCTAATCAGGTTTGACCTCCTTCCTCTTTCTGAATGATCCAGACTGCAGGTTCCACCAGAACCGGTTCCGCTGGACCCGGTTCCGCTGGACCCGGTTCCGCTGGACCCGGTTCTGAGACATTAGTTCTGGTGATGAATGTGGACCGATCTGTGATCTATTACCATGACGGTTCTGGTTCTGTTCCGAATCGGCTGCAACACAAACCACCCCAGGCAGCAGTTGCCATGGTGACGGTCACATGGTCTCATGCATGTTTGTTGAGGATCAAAGTAAGCGGGCGGTGCGCTCCATCCTAAAGCCGGCGAGGCGGCGGGTGGGGTTAGTTCAGCTTCCTCTGAGTGTCAGAGCCGCAGGTCAGGGGTCAGGGGTCAAGAGAACAGTGTTGTCCAAGCCTAACAGGTGATGCTTTCTGCCCCACCTGCTGCAGGTGACATCATGGTGTTCCATCCTGAGTTTGAACGAGCAGGTAAAGAGGCGGGGCTTCAGGTGTGGCGAGTGGAGAACATGGACATGGCTCCTGTCCCTGAGAGTCTCTATGGACGGTTCTACACCGGAGACGCCTACCTGGTTCTGAGCAGCACCAGCAACCGCCGAGGAGACCTGCAGTACGACCTGCACTACTGGCAAGGTGGGTCCAGTTTGGACCAGAACCGAGGCTCTGGCCGCCCGGCGTTGAGCCTCGGTGCTTACGTTCATCGTCTGTTACCATGACGACAGCCCGAGGGGTTCTGGTTCTGCAGACCCGGTCAGGTCGCTGCAGGTGACCCTCTTTCTGCTCTCTGATTGGCCGTCGGGCCGCAGGTTCTGAGTGCTCTCAGGATGAAAGCGGCGCCGCTGCCATTCTTGCTGTACAGATGGACGACTTCCTGCAGGGGGCGCCTGTCCAGTACCGAGAGGTCCAAGGCCATGAGTCCGGAACCTTCAGCGGGTACTTCAAAACGGGCCTGACCTACATGGTAACTGCACCACACCCACTTCCTGTCTGATAGCCCCTCACTGCACCCTGATGACATCACTTCCTGTTGGTCCAACAGAAAGGAGGCGTGGCCTCAGGGTTCAATCATGTGGTGACCAATGAGGTGGAAGTTCAGCGGTTACTGCAGGTCAAAGGTCGCCAAATCGTCAGGGCAACAGAGGTTCCTGTCAGCTGGGACAGTTTCAACCAGGGAGACAGCTTCATCCTGGACCTGGGACAGGTGAGGACACCTGGGGGGCAGGTGAGGACACCTGGGGGGGGCAGGTGAGCACACCTGGGGGGGCAGGTGAGCACACCTGGGGGGGCAGGTGAGCACACCTGGGGGGCAGGTGAGCACACCTGGGGGGCAGGTGAGGACACCTGGGGGGCGGTTAAACCTTCTTTTGACCCAACAGGAAATCATCCAGTGGTCTGGTTCCCATAGCAACAGATTTGAGAAACTGAAGGCCACTTTGGTGAGTGGTGACATCACAAAGTGACATCATTGTGACATCATGAAATACCTGCTGATAAACTGATTACTTGACAGATGTCTAAGAGTATCCGTGACAACGAGAGGTGTGGGCGGGCCAACCTCCAGGTTGTCCATGAGGGGGCGGAGCCAGACAGGATGATAGAGGTGATCACATGACCAGAACTCACCGCATTTCTAATTCCAGAGCAGCAGGGGTCAAAGGTCACCAAAACACTGGTGATTCATGACAGTTGTAAAGAACCAGAATGTGGTTTCTGATGTAGCTGGCGGCCCTGAGGCGTCCCCATGTGGACCAGCGTTTTAAAACAACAGCATGGTGTCGTCTGCAAACACGTATTTGGTGTGGAGTACGGGGGAATTTCTGGCCGGGATCACTTCTCCGCCTGCCACTCATTTTGCCAGACTTTCACCTGCCGCTCCTGTCGTCTCTCTGTCCAGGTTCTGGGAGACAAACCGGACCTCCCCGAGTCCCACAGCGAAGACACACAGACCGACGCGTCCAACAGGAAAGCGGCGAAGCTCTACAAGGTGATTACCTGCGGCGGTTCCCTGCCAGCTCACTCGGCTCGTGATGTCACTTCGTTTTGCCATTGGTTTGTCTACCTGTGTTCGCCGTCCCTCAGGTGTCCAACGCCGGCGGGGACATGGAGGTCACCCTGGTGTCGGAGCAGAATCCGTTCCCCCAACATGCCCTGGAGTCCAACGAGTGCTTTATCCTTGACAACGGAACCAACGGACGCATCTTTGTCTGGAAAGGTCAGAGGTCATGAACAGACTGGGTGGGACTCACCTGAGGCCACAAGCTGTCCCGCTGACAGGTTATATGTCTCTGTCCAGGTAAAGATGCCAATGGCGCCGAGCGGCAGGCCGTCCTGCAGAACTCAGAGAAATTCATCCAGCAGATGGAGTATCCGCCCTACACCCAGGTCAACACCACGATGTTACCTGGTCCCTGTCCCAGAGCTGGACCTGACCTGGAACTGACCTGTCCCTTTAGGTCCAGGTCCTTCCTCAGTCCGGGGAGACTCCTCTCTTCAAGCAGTTCTTTAGGAACTGGAGGGACGCTGAAGACACTGTTGGCATGGGAACGGCCTACATCACCAACAAGGTGGCAAAGATTGAGAAGGTAAGCTCATGTGGTTCTGGACCTGATCCGAATGGGCCTGAACAGGTCTGAAACCCCACTCTTCTGATTGGACAGGTGCCGTTCGACGTGTCCAAGCTGCACCAATCGGACTCCATGTCGGCACAGTACGGGATGGTAGACCGAGGAGACGGAGACAAAAAGGTGAGGACTGCCTCTGCTTCCTTTGGTTGTTCTGATTCTGGTCCACTGGATCGATGGACAGGAGAAATATGACTCAACCGAGGTCCACCAGCTGACCAATCAGGATCCGTTTCATTCAGAACCACCTATAGTTAAAAAGAACTGGACTCGAGTCAGAACCGACTTCCTCGTAATGTGATCGAACACACAGAAAACTTCCTGTGTCAGCTTGGAGACTTCCTGTTTCGGACGTGGGAGCAGCCAACCGTTTGTCTGTCTGCAGATCTGGAGGGTCGAAGGGTCCGATAAGGTTCTGGTGGACCCGGCTTTCTTTGGTCAGTTCTACGGTGGCGACAGCTACCTGATCCAGTATCAGTACCAACATGGCGGCAGGCAGGGCCACATTGTCTACGTCTGGTGAGACGCCGCTCCCTCTGCTGGCGAGCCTCCAGACTGCAGGGCATCACCTGTTCTCCACTGCTTCCTCCGCAGGCAGGGGGCGGAGTCGAGTCAGGACGAAACCACGGCGTCGGCCATTCTGGCCGTCCAGCTGGACGACGAACTGGGAGGCGGAGCAGTTCAGGTACACCAGCTGGAAACCAGCGTTTCCAGTTGGTGTTCAGAACCAACTGGAAACCAGCATTCCCAGCACCTCATTGTGACTTGTCCGTCCAGGTGAGGGTGGTCCAAGGCAAAGAGCCCGCCCACCTGATGAGCCTGTTTGGAGGCCAGCCAATGGTGGTGTACCGCGGCGGCACCTCCAGGGAGGGCGGGCAGTCGGCCGCCGCCAACACCCGCCTGTTCCAGGTGCGGTCCAACGCGGCCGGAGACACCCGGGCCGTGGAGGTGAGACCAGCAGAACCCGGACAGGTCAAAACCAGAACTTCTTAGATTCTTGCTGCTTCATTCAGCAGAACCAGAACCTCAGGTGTCTCCAGCAGATGATGGAGTCCAGGTGAGTCGGGTCTCACGGTTCAACCACTGGGTCCAGTTCTGCTAAAACCAGTGGCTTGACCCAGATTCGTCCAATTCCCTGTTCTAACCCGTCCAGTCCACTGCAGAACCTTCTGGTCCAGTCCAGGTGTGTTGTCCTCCTGAGACATGAAGGTCCAGATCCAGAGTTTTACAGTTCCAGTCCACTTTATGTTTCTGTCAGATTCTGTGAGGGTTTCACGGGATCCAGTCAAGCTGCCCAGAACCAGCCTGCCATGTGAACCGGACCAGTCTGAACCGAACCACTCTGCTGTGCTGCAGGTGGGCCTGTCCTCGTCCTGCCTCAATTCCAACGATGCGTTCCTGCTGGTGGCGGGCGGCGGGGCGTGGCTGTGGAAGGGGCGGGGCAGCAGTGCGGCGGAGGCGAAGGGGGCCGAACACCTGGCCCAGGTGCTGCAGGTGAACCCCGCCCCGCTGGAGGAGGGGGAGGAGCCAGGTGAGCGGCAGGTATGTAGAGTGTCTGGCGGCCCAGAGCCGGCGCTGACGGTTGGCTGTGGTTCCAGACGGATTCTGGGCGGTTCTGGGCGGGAAGGACGACTACTGCCACGCCCCTCGGCTCTGCAACAAGATGGACGCCCACCCGCCACGCCTCTTCGCCTGCTCCAACAAGACCGGCACCTTCCAGGTACTCGGTCGTCACCGGGTGTGTTCGGCCGACGCGGCTGCTGGTTGCCATGTTTACCAGCGGGTTAGCCGCGGTGGGTTCTGGTTGACCCAGTTCCTTGTGTCCAGATGGAGGAGGTTCCGGGAGAATTGACCCAGGGCGACCTGGCTCCTGATGACGTCATGATCCTGGACACCTGGGACCAGGTGAGTCTTCCTCACCACCATCACGATGGAAACCAGATTCCGGTTCCGGCTCACCGTTTCCCCTGGCAGGTGTTCGTTTGGATCGGGAACGAGGCCCACGAGGAGGAGAAGGCGGAGGCCGCCACCACAGGTGAGACGGTTCCGGTACCGGTTCTGGTCTGGGACCCGGTTCAGTGAGAACCTTTGTGGCCGGTCTGGCGCCTAACGGGTCTCTCCGTGTCCAGCTGACCGCTACGTCAGAACCGACCCGGCTGGCAGAGACCCGCGGACCCCCATCGTCACCCTGAAGCAGGGATTCGAACCACCGACCTTCACTGGTTGGTTCCTGGGCTGGAACCACGACTACTGGAGCCAGGACCCACTGGAGCGCTTCCTGCAGACCCTGTGACATCACTTCCTGTTTACAGTGCAGCAGAGTGAATAAAGCCCAGAATGACCCAGTTATCACCGTGTGTGTGTGTGTGTGTGTGTGTCAGTGTGTGTGTGTGTGTGTGTGTGTGTCAGTGTGTGTGTGTGTGTGTGTCAGTGTGTGTGTGTGTGTCAGTGTGTGTGTGTGTGTCAGTGTGTGTGTGTGTGTCAGTGTGTGTGTGTGTGTGTGTCAGTGTGTGTGTGTCAGTGTGTGTGTGTCAGTGTGTGTGTGTGTCAGTGTGTGTGTGTCAGTGTGTGTGTGTGTGTGTGTGTCAGTGTGTGTGTGTGTGTGTCAGTGTGTGTGTGTGTGTGTCAGTGTGTGTGTGTGTGTGTCAGTGTGTGTGTGTGTCAGTGTGTGTGTGTCAGTGTGTGTGTGTGTGTGTGTGTCAGTGTGTGTGTGTGTCAGTGTGTGTGTGTGTGTCAGTGTGTGTGTGTGTGTGTGTCAGTGTGTGTGTGTGTGTGTGTGTGTCAGTGTGTGTGTGTGTCAGTGTGTGTGTGTGTGTGTGTGTGTGGAACAGCACAGTGACAGGCTGGTTTCTGGTTTTATTGTAGCTCCTTATAAATACTGTAGATAAATAACAAACAGAGGCTCATAGATACAGAACAGACAGAAGCCACACGGGGGGGGGGGCGGGGGGGGGGGAGGTTGCACTAATCATCATCATCATCATCACAAGTTAAAGTTTTTACTGTTTACAATAAAATCTGTGGTTTACATTAAAATTCTCTGAAACAACACAAACTAGTCTAATTCTGAACCGGGTCGATGGGAATTAAATACTCAAAGCTACGGAAGCCCAAAGAGGCCAAAACAATCACTGCAGGGTTTGGAGCTAGGCTAAGCTAACACTTTCCACCCGCTGCTGCTCTTTGTGCTAAGCTAGGCTAAGCTAACGAAGAGGCTCTGACTCCAGGTTAAAGGTCAGCTGTGCCTTTAAGTACATCTGTAGAATCAGGAGGACCGGCAGGTCCGGGCCAACCAGAACCAGGGGGTCCAGTTTGACCAGTAAAGCTGGGTATAGGTGAGGTTCTGGTTCTGTTGGGAAGATCTAAACGTAAACAGGAAATGAAGTCAGACTTCATCAAAGAGGAACATGCAAAACGAAAAGAAGTGAGGGTAACCTAGCAACAAGGATGGGGTCAGGTCAGAGGTCATTTCCGTAATGTAGAAGCTGACATTCGATGGCGTCTCTGTTCCATCCGATTGGTTCATTTCAATGAGTCCATTTTTAAGCCCCCCCTTCCCTGCAGCGTCAGCCAATCACAGCTTAGTTTCTCAGCAGTTGCCAGAGTTACGAAACTCGCCGTTCTCCGTGATCTGCAGAGACGACGTGTTGCTAGGAGACAGGCCGTTCCTCTGTGATGTCACGCCATAGCGTTCCTTCAGCTGGGTCAGCGCCGCCATCAGGCGGGTGTTGGCAGCATCCAGGCTGGCGATCCGCTTCTCCTGGGAGAAAAAGACAGGTGAGACAGGAGACATTTGAGATGGGAGACAGGTGAGACAGGAGACATTTGAGATGGGAGACAGGTGAGACAGGAGACATTTGAGATGGGAGACAAGTGAGACAGGAGACATTTGAGATGGGAGACAAGTGAGACAGGAGACATTTGAGATGGGAGACAAGTGAGACAGGAGACATTTGAGATGGGAGACAGGAGACATTTGAGATGGGAGACAGGAGACATTTGAGATGGGAGACAGGTGAGACAGGAGACATTTGAGATGGGAGACAGGTGAGACAGGAGACATTTGAGATGGGAGACAGGTGAGACGGGAGACATTTGAGATGGGAGACAGGTGAGACGGGAGACATTTGAGATGGGAGACAGGTGAGACAGGAGACATTTGAGATGGGAGACAGGTGAGACAGGAGACATTTGAGATGGGAGACAGGTGAGACGGGAGACATTTGAGATGGGAGACAGGTGAGACAGGAGACATTTGAGATGGGAGACAGGTGAGACGGGAGACATTTGAGATGGGAGACAGGTGAGACAGGAGACATTTGAGATGGGAGACAGGTGAGACAGGAGACATTTGAGATGGGAGACAGGTGAGACAGGAGACATTTGAGATGGGAGACAGGTGAGACGGGAGACATTTGAGATGGGAGACAGGTGAGACAGGAGACATTTGAGATGGGAGACAGGTGAGACGGGAGACATTTGAGATGGGAGACAGGTGAGACAGGAGACATTTGAGATGGGAGACAGGTGAGACAGGAGACATTTGAGATGGGAGACAGGTGAGACAGGAGACATTTGAGATGGGAGACAGGTGAGACGGGAGACATTTGAGATGGGAGACAGGTGAGACGGGAGACATTTGAGATGGGAGACAGGTGAGACAGGAGACATTTGAGATGGGAGACAGGTGAGACGGGAGACATTTGAGATGGGAGACAGGTGAGACAGGAGACATTTGAGATGGGAGACAGGTGAGACAGGAGACATTTGAGATGGGAGACAGGTGAGACGGGAGACATTTGAGATGGGAGACAGGTGAGACAGGAGACATTTGAGATGGGAGACAGGTGAGACGGGAGACATTTGAGATGGGAGACAGGTGAGACGGGAGACATTTGAGATGGGAGACAGGTGAGACAGGAGACATTTGAGATGGGAGACAGGTGAGACGGGAGACATTTGAGATGGGAGACAGGTGAGACAGGAGACATTTGAGATGGGAGACAGGTGAGACAGGAGACATTTGAGATGGGAGACAGGTGAGACGGGAGACATTTGAGATGGGAGACAGGTGAGACAGGAGACATTTGAGATGGGAGACAGGTGAGACAGGAGACATTTGAGATGGGAGACAGGTGAGACGGGAGACATTTGAGATGGGAGACAGGTGAGACGGGAGACATTTGAGATGGGAGACAGGAGACATTTGAGATGGGAGACAGGTGAGACGGGAGACATTTGAGATGGGAGACAGGTGAGACGGGAGACATTTGAGATGGGAGACAGGTGAGACGGGAGACATTTGAGATGGGAGACAGGTGAGACGGGAGACATTTGAGATGGGAGACATGTGAGACAGGAGACATTTGAGATGGGAGACAGGTGAGACAGGAGACATTTGAGATGGGAGACAGGTGAGACAGGAGACATTTGAGATGGGAGACAGGTGAGACAGGAGACATTTGAGATGGGAGACAGGTGAGACGGGAGACATTTGAGATGGGAGACAGGTGAGACAGGAGACATTTGAGATGGGAGACAGGAGACATTTGAGATGGGAGACAGGTGAGACAGGAGACATTTGAGATGGGAGACAGGTGAGACAGGAGACATTTGAGATGGGAGACAGGTGAGACGGGAGACATTTGAGATGGGAGACAGGTGAGACGGGAGACATTTGAGATGGGAGACAGGTGAGACAGGAGACATTTGAGATGGGAGACAGGTGAGACAGGAGACATTTGAGATGGGAGACAGGTGAGACGGGAGACATTTGAGATGGGAGACAGGTGAGACAGGAGACATTTGAGATGGAGACAGGTGAGACGGGAGACATTTGAGATGGGAGACAGGTGAGACAGGAGACATTTGAGATGGGAGACAGGTGAGACAGGAGACATTTGAGATGGGAGACAGGTGAGACAGGAGACATTTGAGATGGGAGACAGGTGAGACGGGAGACATTTGAGATGGGAGACAGGTGAGACAGGAGACATTTGAGATGGGAGACAGGTGAGACGGGAGACATTTGAGATGGGAGACAGGTGAGACAGGAGACATTTGAGATGGGAGACAGGTGAGACAGGAGACATTTGAGATGGGAGACAGGTGAGACAGGAGACATTTGAGATGGGAGACAGGTGAGACAGGAGACATTTGAGATGGGAGACAGGTGACATTTGAGATGGGAGACAGGTGAGACGGGAGACATTTGAGATGGGAGACAGGTGAGACGGGAGACATTTGAGATGGGAGACAGGTGAGACAGGAGACATTTGAGATGGGAGACAGGTGAGACAGGAGACATTTGAGATGGGAGACAGGTGAGACGGGAGACATTTGAGATGGGAGACAGGTGAGACGGGAGACATTTGAGATGGGAGACAGGTGAGACAGGAGACATTTGAGATGGGAGACAGGTGAGACGGGAGACATTTGAGATGGGAGACAGGTGAGACGGGAGACATTTGAGATGGGAGACAGGTGAGACGGGAGACATTTGAGATGGGAGACAGGTGAGACAGGAGACATTTGAGATGGGAGACAGGTGAGACAGGAGACATTTGAGATGGGAGACAGGTGAGACGGGAGACATTTGAGATGGGAGACAGGTGAGACGGGAGACATTTGAGATGGGAGACAGGTGAGACAGGAGACATTGAGATGGGAGACAGGTGAGACGGGAGACATTTGAGATGGGAGACAGGTGAGACAGGAGACATTTGAGATGGGAGACAGGTGAGACAGGAGACATTTGAGATGGGAGACAGGTGAGACGGGAGACATTTGAGATGGGAGACAGGTGAGACAGGAGACATTTGAGATGGGAGACAGGTGAGACGGAGACATTTGAGATGGGAGACAGGTGAGACGGGAGACATTTGAGATGGGAGACAGGTGAGACAGGAGACATTTGAGATGGGAGACAGGTGAGACGGGAGACATTTGAGATGGGAGACAGGTGAGACAGGAGACATTTGAGATGGGAGACAGGTGAGACAGGAGACATTTGAGATGGGAGACAGGTGAGACGGGAGACATTTGAGATGGGAGACAGGTGAGACAGGAGACATTTGAGATGGGAGACAGGTGAGACAGGAGACATTTGAGATGGGAGACAGGTGAGACGGGAGACATTTGAGATGGGAGACAGGTGAGACGGGAGACATTTGAGATGGGAGACAGGTGAGACAGGAGACATTTGAGATGGGAGACAGGTGAGACGGGAGACATTTGAGATGGAGACAGGTGAGACAGGAGACATTTGAGATGGGAGACAGGTGAGACAGGAGACATTTGAGATGGGAGACAGGTGAGACAGGAGACATTTGAGATGGGAGACAGGTGAGACGGGAGACATTTGAGATGGGAGACAGGTGAGACAGGAGACATTTGAGATGGGAGACAGGTGAGACGGGAGACATTTGAGATGGGAGACAGGTGAGACAGGAGACATTTGAGATGGGAGACAGGTGAGACAGGAGACATTTGAGATGGGAGACAGGTGAGACAGGAGACATTTGAGATGGGAGACAGGTGAGACAGGAGACATTTGAGATGGGAGACAGGTGAGACGGGAGACATTTGAGATGGGAGACAGGTGAGACGGGAGACATTGAGATGGGAGACAGGTGAGACGGGAGACATTTGAGATGGGAGACAGGTGAGACAGGAGACATTTGAGATGGGAGACAGGTGAGACAGGAGACATTTGAGATGGGAGACAGGTGAGACGGGAGACATTTGAGATGGGAGACAGGTGAGACGGGAGACATTTGAGATGGGAGACAGGTGAGACAGGAGACATTTGAGATGGGAGACAGGTGAGACGGGAGACATTTGAGATGGGAGACAGGTGAGACAGGAGACATTTGAGATGGGAGACAGGTGAGACAGGAGACATTTGAGATGGGAGACAGGTGAGACGGGAGACATTTGAGATGGGAGACAGGTGAGACAGGAGACATTTGAGATGGGAGACAGGTGAGACGGGAGACATTTGAGATGGGAGACAGGTGAGACGGGAGACATTTGAGATGGGAGACAGGTGAGACAGGAGACATTTGAGATGGGAGACAGGTGAGACGGGAGACATTTGAGATGGGAGACAGGTGAGACAGGAGACATTTGAGATGGGAGACAGGTGAGACAGGAGACATTTGAGATGGGAGACAGGTGAGACGGGAGACATTTGAGATGGGAGACAGGTGAGACAGGAGACATTTGAGATGGGAGACAGGTGAGACAGGAGACATTTGAGATGGGAGACAGGTGAGACGGGAGACATTTGAGATGGGAGACAGGTGAGACGGGAGACATTTGAGATGGGAGACAGGAGACATTTGAGATGGGAGACAGGTGAGACGGGAGACATTTGAGATGGGAGACAGGTGAGACGGGAGACATTTGAGATGGGAGACAGGTGAGACGGGAGACATTTGAGATGGGAGACAGGTGAGACGGGAGACATTTGAGATGGGAGACATGTGAGACAGGAGACATTTGAGATGGGAGACAGGTGAGACAGGAGACATTTGAGATGGGAGACAGGTGAGACAGGAGACATTTGAGATGGGAGACAGGTGAGACAGGAGACATTTGAGATGGGAGACAGGTGAGACGGGAGACATTTGAGATGGGAGACAGGTGAGACAGGAGACATTTGAGATGGGAGACAGGTGAGACGGGAGACATTTGAGATGGGAGACAGGTGAGACAGGAGACATTTGAGATGGGAGACAGGTGAGACAGGAGACATTTGAGATGGGAGACAGGTGAGACGGGAGACATTTGAGATGGGAGACAGGTGAGACGGGAGACATTTGAGATGGGAGACAGGTGAGACAGGTGAGACATTTGAGATGGGAGACAGGTGAGACAGGAGACATTTGAGATGGGAGACAGGTGAGACAGGAGACATTTGAGATGGGAGACAGGTGAGACGGGAGACATTTGAGATGGGAGACAGGTGAGACGGGAGACATTTGAGATGGGAGACAGGTGAGACGGGAGACATTTGAGATGGGAGACAGGTGAGACGGGAGACATTTGAGATGGGAGACAGGTGAGACGGGAGACATTTGAGATGGGAGACAGGTGAGACAGGAGACATTTGAGATGGGAGACAGGTGAGACAGGAGACATTTGAGATGGGAGACAGGTGAGACGGGAGACATTTGAGATGGGAGACAGGTGAGACAGGAGACATTTGAGATGGGAGACAGGTGAGACGGGAGACATTTGAGATGGGAGACAGGTGAGACGGGAGACATTTGAGATGGGAGACAGGTGAGACGGGAGACATTTGAGATGGGAGACAGGTGAGACAGGAGACATTTGAGATGGGAGACAGGTGAGACAGGAGACATTTGAGATGGGAGACAGGTGAGACGGGAGACATTTGAGATGGGAGACAGGTGAGACGGGAGACATTTGAGATGGGAGACAGGTGAGACGGGAGACATTTGAGATGGGAGACAGGTGAGACAGGAGACATTTGAGATGGGAGACAGGTGAGACAGGAGACATTTGAGATGGGAGACAGGTGAGACGGGAGACATTTGAGATGGGAGACAGGTGAGACGGGAGACATTTGAGATGGGAGACAGGTGAGACAGGAGACATTTGAGATGGGAGACAGGTGAGACGGGAGACATTTGAGATGGGAGACAGGTGAGACGGGAGACATTTGAGATGGGAGACAGGTGAGACGGGAGACATTTGAGATGGGAGACAGGTGAGACGGGAGACATTTGAGATGGGAGACAGGTGAGACGGGAGACATTTGAGATGGGAGACAGGTGAGACAGGAGACATTTGAGATGGGAGACAGGTGAGACAGGAGACATTTGAGATGGGAGACAGGTGAGACGGGAGACATTTGAGATGGGAGACAGGTGAGACAGGAGACATTTGAGATGGGAGACAGGTGAGACGGGAGACATTTGAGATGGGAGACAGGTGAGACGGGAGACATTTGAGATGGGAGACAGGTGAGACGGGAGACATTTGAGATGGGAGACAGGTGAGACAGGAGACATTTGAGATGGGAGACAGGTGAGACGGGAGACATTTGAGATGGGAGACAGGTGAGACGGGAGACATTTGAGATGGGAGACAGGTGAGACGGGAGACATTTGAGATGGGAGACAGGTGAGACAGGAGACATTTGAGATGGGAGACAGGTGAGACAGGAGACATTTGAGATGGGAGACAGGTGAGACGGGAGACATTTGAGATGGGAGACAGGTGAGACGGGAGACATTTGAGATGGGAGACAGGTGAGACAGGAGACATTTGAGATGGGAGACAGGTGAGACGGGAGACATTTGAGATGGGAGACAGGTGAGACGGGAGACATTTGAGATGGGAGACAGGTGAGACGGGAGACATTTGAGATGGGAGACAGGTGAGACGGGAGACATTTGAGATGGGAGACAGGTGAGACGGAGACATTTGAGATGGGAGACAGGTGAGACAGGAGACATTTGAGATGGGAGACAGGTGAGACGGGAGACATTGAGATGGGAGACAGGTGAGACAGGAGACATTTGAGATGGGAGACAGGTGAGACAGGAGACATTTGAGATGGGAGACAGGTGAGACGGGAGACATTTGAGATGGGAGACAGGTGAGACAGGAGACATTTGAGATGGGAGACAGGTGAGACGGGAGACATTTGAGATGGGAGACAGGTGAGACGGGAGACATTTGAGATGGGAGACAGGTGAGACAGGAGACATTTGAGATGGGAGACAGGAGACATTTGAGATGGGAGACAGGTGAGACGGGAGACATTTGAGATGGGAGACAGGTGAGACGGGAGACATTTGAGATGGGAGACAGGTGAGACGGGAGACATTTGAGATGGGAGACAGGTGAGACAGGAGACATTTGAGATGGGAGACAGGTGAGACAGGAGACATTTGAGATGGGAGACAGGTGAGACGGGAGACATTGAGATGGGAGACAGGTGAGACAGGAGACATTTGAGATGGGAGACAGGTGAGACAGGAGACATTTGAGATGGGAGACAGGTGAGACGGGAGACATTTGAGATGGGAGACAGGTGAGACGGGAGACATTTGAGATGGGAGACAGGAGACATTTGAGATGGGAGACAGGTGAGACGGGAGACATTTGAGATGGGAGACAGGTGAGACGGGAGACATTTGAGATGGGAGACAGGTGAGACGGGAGACATTTGAGATGGGAGACAGGTGAGACGGGAGACATTTGAGATGGGAGACATGTGAGACAGGAGACATTTGAGATGGGAGACAGGTGAGACAGGAGACATTTGAGATGGGAGACAGGTGAGACAGGAGACATTTGAGATGGGAGACAGGTGAGACAGGAGACATTTGAGATGGGAGACAGGTGAGACGGGAGACATTTGAGATGGGAGACAGGTGAGACAGGAGACATTTGAGATGGGAGACAGGTGAGACGGGAGACATTTGAGATGGGAGACAGGTGAGACAGGAGACATTTGAGATGGGAGACAGGTGAGACAGGAGACATTTGAGATGGGAGACAGGTGAGACGGGAGACATTTGAGATGGGAGACAGGTGAGACGGGAGACATTTGAGATGGGAGACAGGTGAGACAGGTGAGACATTTGAGATGGGAGACAGGTGAGACAGGAGACATTTGAGATGGGAGACAGGTGAGACAGGAGACATTTGAGATGGGAGACAGGTGAGACGGGAGACATTTGAGATGGGAGACAGGTGAGACGGGAGACATTTGAGATGGGAGACAGGTGAGACGGGAGACATTTGAGATGGGAGACAGGTGAGACGGGAGACATTTGAGATGGGAGACAGGTGAGACGGGAGACATTTGAGATGGGAGACAGGTGAGACGGGAGACATTTGAGATGGGAGACATGTGAGACAGGAGACATTTGAGATGGGAGACAGGTGAGACGGGAGACATTTGAGATGGGAGACAGGTGAGACGGGAGACATTTGAGATGGGAGACAGGTGAGACAGGAGACATTTGAGATGGGAGACAGGTGAGACAGGAGACATTTGAGATGGGAGACAGGTGAGACGGGAGACATTTGAGATGGGAGACAGGTGAGACAGGAGACATTTGAGATGGGAGACAGGTGAGACGGGAGACATTTGAGATGGGAGACAGGTGAGACGGGAGACATTTGAGATGGGAGACAGGTGAGACGGGAGACATTTGAGATGGGAGACAGGTGAGACAGGAGACATTTGAGATGGGAGACAGGTGAGACAGGAGACATTTGAGATGGGAGACAGGTGAGACGGGAGACATTTGAGATGGGAGACAGGTGAGACGGGAGACATTTGAGATGGGAGACAGGTGAGACGGGAGACATTTGAGATGGGAGACAGGTGAGACAGGAGACATTTGAGATGGGAGACAGGTGAGACAGGAGACATTTGAGATGGGAGACAGGTGAGAGGAGACATTTGAGATGGGAGACAGGTGAGACGGGAGACATTTGAGATGGGAGACAGGTGAGACAGGAGACATTTGAGATGGGAGACAGGTGAGACGGGAGACATTTGAGATGGGAGACAGGTGAGACGGGAGACATTTGAGATGGGAGACAGGTGAGACGGGAGACATTTGAGATGGGAGACAGGTGAGACGGGAGACATTTGAGATGGGAGACAGGTGAGACGGGAGACATTTGAGATGGGAGACAGGTGAGACAGGAGACATTTGAGATGGGAGACAGGTGAGACGGGAGACATTTGAGATGGGAGACAGGTGAGACAGGAGACATTTGAGATGGGAGACAGGTGAGACAGGAGACATTTGAGATGGGAGACAGGTGAGACGGGAGACATTTGAGATGGGAGACAGGTGAGACAGGAGACATTTGAGATGGGAGACAGGTGAGACGGGAGACATTTGAGATGGGAGACAGGTGAGACGGGAGACATTTGAGATGGGAGACAGGTGAGACAGGAGACATTTGAGATGGGAGACAGGTGACATTTGAGATGGGAGACAGGTGAGACGGGAGACATTTGAGATGGGAGACAGGTGAGACAGGAGACATTTGAGATGGGAGACAGGTGAGACGGGAGACATTTGAGATGGGAGACAGGTGAGACGGGAGACATTTGAGATGGGAGACAGGTGAGACGGGAGACATTTGAGATGGGAGACAGGTGAGACGGGAGACATTTGAGATGGGAGACAGGTGAGACAGGAGACATTTGAGATGGGAGACAGGTGAGACAGGAGACATTTGAGATGGGAGACAGGTGAGACGGGAGACATTTGAGATGGGAGACAGGTGAGACGGGAGACATTTGAGATGGGAGACAGGTGAGACAGGAGACATTTGAGATGGGAGACAGGTGAGACGGGAGACATTTGAGATGGGAGACAGGTGAGACGGGAGACATTTGAGATGGGAGACAGGTGAGACGGGAGACATTTGAGATGGGAGACAGGTGAGACAGGAGACATTTGAGATGGGAGACAGGTGAGACAGGTGTTTGGCAGCAGTTTCCTGGTCAGCTCACTTCCTGCAGCTTCAAGAGATAAAAGGTCTGAAGCTAACAGCGTCTCATTGAGCGCCGGCCGTCCAGGTGGACTGACCCAGGTAGGCCTCAGTCCTCCATTGGAGTCCCGGCCTTTGACCTTCGCCAGATTAAAGAAAACAAAGGCTGTGGTCCCCCTAGTGGGCATGCTGGGAACTGGGCTGGAAGAATTACAGGAACAAACAGGAAGTGACATCAGGAGCTGCTTAATCTGACAGGATGCAGAAAACATGTTCCAGGCTCTGTTCAGCCCCACAGGCCAGAGGGCAAAGGTCGGAGAGGAGACACTGACTGCTGAAGGATGACATCACAGCTCTGGAGGATGACATCACAGCCCCAGTAACAGCAGAGCCCACCAGCCTGAAGTTCTTCTCTGGCTGCATTTAAACTACAAAACCTGGATTCCAACCTCCAGAGACTGACTGAGTTAATCTTCAGGTCAGGTCCTCAGAACCGGCTCCTGACCTTTCACCAGAACCAGGTGAAAGGTCAGGTGGGCTTACCTGAGCCTCGATGACCTTCTGCTTCTGGTCCACAACAGCCTGCATGTCAGAGTGATCCTTCTTCAGCTCCTCCTCTACTGCCATCAACCTGCAAAGGGAGACGAGTGACACAGGTGAGCAGCCAGGTGAGCAGCCAGGTGAGCAGCCAGGTGAGCAGCCAGGTGAGCGTACCTGCTGATGATGCTGTTCATCTGGAGGTCTTTGTCGTCCTGCAGCCTCCTCAGTCGGCTCTCTGTGTCCTCCAGCCGGGCCTGGAACACAATTGCATCGGTCCAGTTGAGTCATGTGACCCAGCTGTGACCCAGCTGTGACCCGCTCCCATGGCTCACCTGGACCTGGACCTGACCAGGTGAGCCTCTTACCTGGTACTCCTGCAGCATCCGCTGGTTCTGCTGGTCCTGGACCACCAGGCGGGCCTCGCACTCCTCCTGGCGCAGCGCCGCCACCCGCAGCTTCTCTTGCAGCAGTGCGATCTCCTGCTGGTACTGAACACAAACCGGGTCACAACCGGCAGAACCCGCTCACACGAGCCGCGGCGGAACCGGCCCTACCTTCTCCACCATGGCGTCGTCATGGCGATCGTCGTCCGCCTCGCCGTAGGACGACGCGGCGTTCATGTTGAGCAGCCAGGCGGCGGTCCGGTCCAACGCGCAGGGAGACGGCGCCTGCACACACGGACGGACCCGGTTCCGGTTCTGAACGGTCAGGCTGGTCGCCATGGTATCACACCCTGCTCACATTTTACCATAGCGACCTCACTGAATGATGCGGTTACCATGGTGATGTGCCGAATCATTTCCAGAACTCATCAACAACCCGGAGGTTCTGGTTCTGGTGACCGGGTCGACCCAACGAGAAGAGCCGGGTCAGGGGTCAGCAGGTCATTCACGCCTCAAAGGACATGAGAGGAAGACGCAGAGCGGACATTTTGGACCAGACAGGACATTTTGGACCAGAGAGGACATTTTGGACCAGAGAGGACATTTTGGACCAGAGAGGACATTTTGGACCAGAGAGGACATTTTGGACCAGAGCGGACATTTTGGACCAGAGAGGACATTTTGGACCAGAGCGGACATTTTGGACCAGAGAGGACATTTTGGACCAGAGAGGACATTTTGGACCAGAGCGGACATTTTGGACCAGAGCGGACATTTTGGATACGGAACCAGATTTCATCTTTCTAACACCTGCCCAGTTCAATCGGTTCTGATCGGTTTGGGCCCTGAGGTTCTGCTCAGTCGGACCTCTGGGAGGAGACAAGACCAAAGCAAGCTCCTTTCAGGAAGTGTGGAAAGAACCACAAGGTTCTGATTGACCCAAACGGGCCCGGCAACACCTTCCCGTCCTGAACGCTGGCAGAACTCCATCCCGTTCTGCACGACCCGGTTTTGTTATATCGGGTCGTGCTGGACTCAGGATCTCTGCTTCTCCTGGTTCTGGCTGGACCCAACAGAACCAGCAGCAGAACCAGCAGCAGAACCAGCAGAACCCATAATCCCAGGTTACCTTGGCAGCCGGCCGCTGCTTCTCCGGGCTGTCTCCTTTGGACGATGACGACATCTGTCTGAGACGTGACTGGCCGCTGTTGGGCCAATCGGGGCTCGATGACATCATACTGCCGGAGGCGGGGCGTGGAGGGTAGGCGGAGCCTCCCCCGCCGAGCATGCTGGGAGGCGTGCGGCCTCGCGGCGGTCCTGGCGGAGCCGCGGACGGCGGCGGCTGATCGATGCGTCTCTGAGGGCCTGAGTTCTGCCGAGGGGGGGCCGAACTACCTGTGGGCGGGGCAAAGGTCACAAGACGACCCCTGAACCCCGCTGCGGAATGTGTGACGGCGAGGACTCGTACCTGAGAGTGTGTCGGTGAGAGAGAGCGCGCGGCGGGAGTATTCCTCGCCGCTGCTGCTGCTGGACATGGCCGACATCCTCTCCGCCCTCTCCCCGCCGACGCCCACCGACATCTGGGTGAGGAAGGCCGGCTTGGTCGCCGCGGCGCCACGCTCCTCGCAGTTTCCCTGGGAACCCGCCGAGCCGTCGGAGGGCGTGGCGTCCGTCTGCTGCTGCTGCGGTTGCCGGGGCGACGGGGTCGTCATGTGATAGACGGGGTTCTGGAAAGAAAGGGGGAGGAGCCCCGTCCGGCGTTGCCACTGGGCGTCGTCCGGGGCGTCGCCGGGGGAGGAGTCCTGCAGGTCCACCAGAGACAGGCTGCGGCTCTCATTGGTCAGCTCCGGCCCCTCCCGCCGGCCGCCGTTGGCCAGGTCGTAGCTCGCCTCGTTCTCGTTGGGCTCGGAGTAAGACGAGCTCGGAGCCGGAGAGCCTCGCATACCTGCAGGAAGTGACATCGTGAGCAGGGTTGGACACCACCAGTCTGGAACAAAGAGGAGGAAAGGTCAAAGGTCACCTGATGCAGGCTGCAGGCTAGATCCTTTGGTGACAAAAAACAAATCTTTGTTCTCAGGAGTTGGAGATGGAAGTCTGGTGAAGTCCACACAGCTGGACATGGAGACAGGAAGTGGACAGGAAGTGAGGTTGGGCCTCAGAGTTAACCTCTGTCTGATGTTAAACTTGCATGCAGAGAACAGACTGACCCTCCGTCTAACCCCACGCCGCCCTGCAGGCCCACAGAAGGATTGCAGGCTGCCAGAGGAGGAGACAGGGGTGGGGACAGAGGCGGTGGGGACATAGGGGGTGGGGACACCACCCGCTGAGGGTCTGGAGAGGTCACGCCCCCAGGTCCAACCACGCCTCCGGGGTGGACCAGCGCCGCCGACACGTCTCTGAGGATCCGAGGGAGCGGGCCGAGCTTGGACAGACTCGACTGCAGACGGAGGGGGAAGCGGAGACGGCACAAGTTCAGAACCCGGCGACCTGCTGCGCTACCTGGGGCCGCCCCTAGCTAGCTGCCCGGTGAGCCATCTCTCTTACCTGGCAGGCGGGTGTTACCTGGTCGAGCTCGGTCAGCAGAGTGTGTAAGCTGCTCAGCTCTCGGCCGAGGTCGATGTAGCCGTCGAAGCCGGCGGTGTGGTTGAGCCCGTCGGGGTTGGAGATCTCCTGCAGGAAGCGCTGCATGCTGCTCCACTGGCGCTCCACAAAGTCGTTCATGAACAGCATGTACTCCTCCTTGGTGCCGAACCTGCAGCGACAGGTGAGACTGGCAGTAAACAGCAGGAGCCTCCTTGGAGGGGCGGGGCCATATGACCGCCCACCATGCTAACTCCTCCCAGATCTGAACCCAGTCATGCAGTCCCGTCAAAATAAGAGCCCAGACATACTTGCTGAAGTTTGCCAGGTTCTGGATGACCTTGGCAATCAGGGTCAGGGTTCTGGCGGTGCGCTCGTCAGGGTACTCCTGCGTGAGGTCAAACAGCGAGGGCGACATCACGGCGGGGCACAGGAAGCGGAGGAACAGTGAGGCGCTGATGAGGCGCTCGCTGATATCCGGTCGCCCCCGGTTACTGCACTCCTGACGCCATGAGGCAAACACCTCCTTCAGCTCCCGGGGGAAGACCCTGAGTGGGCGGAGCAACACTGAAACACACTGAACACTCAACACCACGCTCACCTGTGTGGTGCTCACCTGTAGGAGTCTAGGATCTTGCAGAAGGCGAGCTCACAGCACATCCTCAGATTGGCCTGATGCTCGGGGAGGTCAGAGGTCGCGCAGCGCGACGGGTCCACCTCGCAGTTCTCGTCAGACTCATAGAGAGCTTTGATGAACTCACCTGGACACACAAACAGAGCCGGCGTTCAGACAAGCTCACCTGAGGAAGCGCGGCGGCTCTCTGGGAGCGCGTACCCAGGGCGTCCTGCAGGTACTTCTGGCCAATCAGCTTCAGGTATTCCTCGATGCTTTTAGTGGCCAGCGTGTTCTCTCTGAAGATCAGCTGATCGTTGTCACGGCAACGGTCAACCTCCGACATCATCAGGTCTGTCAGGAAGTCCTGAAGGCCAGAAGGAAAGCCGGAGGTGAGCGGGCTCTGATGAATAGGGGCGGGGCTATGCGGTGTGGGCGGGGCTACCTTGGCTTTGCCCGTGCTGTGCAGGATGTGGACCAGAGCAGCAGCCAGCTCCTCTTTGGCCCTCAGGCTGATGGAGGCCTCCAGGGTGGAGCAGAGCAGCAGGTAGTTGGCACTAATGTACTCTGCAAACTCCTTGTACTGCTCCATCGGCAGGATGACGATGCTCTGATACCGGGCCTTGACCCGGACCGTCGGAACCGACGACTTGGCTGAAGTCGGGGAAGAAGGACGTTACTGAACATCTGCAACCAGCAGATCTGACCATCATCCAGATGTTCCAGCTGGAGATCAGGACAATGTCCTGTTTTAACCAGTCACATGAGGATCCATCAAAGCAGAAAATTTCATTTACTGATTCTCACTAAAACTACAAAAACAGAGCAAGTCCTCGCATCGGCTGAGCCCAGAACACAGACAGTACAGGTTAGTTCACAACAGCTTTAACCCGACTCCGGTCCGCGATAACCCGACTCCGGTCCGCGTTAACCCGACTCCGGTCCGCGTTAACCCGACTCCGGTCCGCGTTAACTCGACTTCGGTTTGCTTTAACTTGACTCCGTTCCGCTTTAACCCGACTCCGGTCCGCGTTAACCCGACTCCGGTCCGCGTTAACCCGACTCCGGTCCGCGTTAACTCGACTTCGGTTTGCTTTAACCTGACTCCGGTCCGCTTTAACCCGACTCCGGTCCGCGTTAACCCGACTCCGGTCCGTGTTAACCCGACTCGGTCCGCGGTAACCCGACTCCGGTCCGCGTTAACCCGACTCCGGTTCGCGTTAACCCGACTCCGGTTCGCTTTAACCCGACCGGTCCGCGTTAACCCGACTCCGGTCCGCGTTAACCCGACTCCGGTCCGCGTTAACTCGACTTCGGTTTGCTTTAACTTGACTCCGTTCCGCTTTAACCCGACTCCGGTCCGCGTTAACCCGACTCCGGTCCGCGTTAACCCGACTCCGGTCCGCGTTAAGTCGACTTCGGTTTGCTTTAACCTGACTCCGGTCCGCTTTAACCCGACTCCGGTTCGCGTTAACCCGACTCCGGTTCGCTTTAACCCGACTCCGGTTCGCTTTAACCCGACTCCGGTCCGCGTTAACCCGACTCCGGTCCGCGTTAACCCGACTCCGGTCCGCGTTAACCCGACTCCGGTCCGCGTTAACCCGACTCCGGTCCGCTTTAACCCGACTCCGGTCCGCGTTAACCCGACTCCGGTCCGCGTTAACTCGACTTCGGTTTGCTTTAACTTGACTCCGTTCCGCTTTAACCCGACTCCGGTCCGCGTTAACCCGACTCCGGTCCGCGTTAACCCGACTCCGGTCCGCGTTAACTCGACTTCGGTTTGCTTTAACCTGGACTCCGGTCCGCTTTAACCCGACTCCGGTTCGCGTTAACCCGACTCCGGTTCGCTTAACCCGACTCCGGTTCGCTTTAACCCGACTCCGGTCCGCGTTAACCCGACTCCGGTCCGCGTTAACCCGACTCCGGTCCGCGTTAACCCGACTCCGGTCCGCGTTAACCCGACTCCGGTCCGCGTTAACCCGACTCCGGTCCGCGTTAACTCGACTTCGGTTTGCTTTAACCTGACTCCGGTCCGCTTTAACCCGACTCCGGTCCGCGTTAACCCGACTCCGGTCCGCGTTAACACGACTTCGGTTTGCTTTAACTTGACTCCGTTCCGCTTTAACCCGACTCCGGTCCGCGTTAACCCGACTCCGGTCCGCGTTAACCCGACTCCGGTCCGCGTTAACTCGACTTCGGTTTGCTTTAACCTGACTCCGGTCCGCTTTAACCCGACTCCGGTTCGCGTTAACCCGACTCCGGTTCGCTTTAACCCGACTCCGGTTCGCTTTAACCCGACTCCGGTCCGCGTTAACCCGACTCCGGTCCGCGTTAACCCGACTCCGGTCCGCGTTAACCCGACTCCGGTCCGCGTTAACCCGACTCCGGTCCGCGTTAACCCGACTCCGGTCCGCGTTAACTCGACTTCGGTTTGCTTTAACCTGACTCCGGTCCGCTTTAACCCGACTCCGGTCCGCGTTAACCCGACTCCGGTCCGCGTTAACACGACTTCGGTTTGCTTTAACTTGACTCCGTTCCGCTTTAACCCGACTCCGGTCCGCGTTAACCCGACTCCGGTCCGCGTTAACCCGACTCCGGTCCGCGTTAACTCGACTTCGGTTTGCTTTAACCTGACTCCGGTCCGCTTTAACCCGACTCCGGTCCGCGTTAACCCGACTCCGGTCCGTGTTAACCCGACTCCGGTCCGCGGTAACCCGACTCCGGTCCGCGTTAACCCGACTCCGGTTCGCGTTAACCCGACTCCGGTTCGCTTTAACCCGACTCCGGTCCGCGTTAACCCGACTCCGGTCCGCGTTAACCCGACTCCGGTCCGCGTTAACTCGACTTCGGTTTGCTTTAACTTGACTCCGTTCCGCTTTAACCCGACTCCGGTCCGCGTTAACCCGACTCCGGTTCGCGTTAACCCGACTCCGGTTCGCTTTAACCCGACTCCGGTTCGCTTTAACCCGACTCCGGTCCGCGTTAACCCGACTCCGGTCCGCGTTAACCCGACTCCGGTCCGCGTTAACTCGACTTCGGTTTGCTTTAACCTGACTCCGGTCCGCTTTAACCCGACTCCGGTCGCGTTAACCCGACTCCGGTTCGCTTTAACCCGACTCCGGTTCGCTTTAACCCGACTCCGGTCCGCGTTAACCCGACTCCGGTCCGCGTTAACCCGACTCCGGTCCGCGTTAACTCGACTTCGGTTTGCTTTAACCTGACTCCGGTACGCTTTAACCCGACTCCGGTCCGCGTTAACCCGACTCCGGTCCGTGTTAACCCGACTCCGGTCCGTGTTAACCCGACTCCGGTCCGTGTTAACCCGACTCCGGTCCGCGGTAACCCGACTCCGGTCCGCGTTAACCCGACTCCGGTCCGCGTTAACTCGACTTCGGTTTGCTTTAACTTGACTCCGGTCCGCTTTAACCCGACTCCGGTCCGCGTTAACCCGACTCCGGTCCGCGTTAACCCGACTCCGGTCCGTGTTAACCCGATTCCGGTCCGCGGTAACCCGACTCCGGTCCGCGTTAACCCGACTCCGGTCCGCGTTAACCCGACTCCGGTCCGCGTTAACCCGACTCCGGTCCGCGTTAACATGACTCCGGTCCGCGTTAACTCGACTTCGGTTTGCTTTAACCTGACTCCGGTCCGCTTTAACCCGACTCCGGTACGCGTTAACCCGACTCCGGTCCGTGTTAACCCGACTCCGTCCGCGGTAACCCGACTCCGGTCCGCGTTAACCCGACTCCGGTTCGCGTTAACCCGACTCCGGTTCGCTTTAACCCGACTCCGGTCCGCGTTAACCCGACTCCGGTCCGCATTAACCCGACTCCGGTCCGCGTTAACTCGACTTCGGTTTGCTTTAACTTGACTCCGGTCCGCTTTAACCCGACTCCGGTCCGCGTTAACCCGACTCCGGTTTGTGTTAACCCGACTCCGGTCCGCTTTAACCCGACTCCGGTCCGCGTTAACCCGACTCCGGTCCGTGTTAACCCGACTCCGGTCCGCGGTAACCCGACTCCGGTCCGCGTTAACCCGACTCCGGTTCGCGTTAACCCGACTCCGGTTCGCTTTAACCCGACTCCGGTCCGCGTTAACTCGACTTCGGTTTGCTTTAACTTGACTCCGGTCCGCTTTAACCCGACTCCGGTCCGCGTTAACCCGACTCCGGTTTGTGTTAACCCGACTCCGGTCCGCTTTAACCCGACTCCGGTCCGCGTTAACTCGACTTCGGTTTGCTTTAACCTGACTCCGGTCCGCTTTAACCCGACTCCGGTCCGCGTTAACCCGACTCCGGTTTGTGTTAACCCGACTCCGGTCCGCTTTAACCCGACTCCGGTCCGCGTTAACTCGACTTCGGTTTGCTTTAACCTGACTCCGGTCCGCTTTAACCCGACTCCGGTCCGCGTTAACCCGACTCCGGTTCGCGTTAACCCGACTCCGTTCCGCGTTAACCCGACTCCGGTCCGCGTTAACCCGACTCCGGTCCGCGTTAACTCGACTTCAGTTTGCTTTAACCTGACTCCGGTCCGCTTTAACCCGACTCCAGTCCGCGTTAACCCGACTCCGGTCCGTGTTAACCCGACTCTGGTCCGTGTTAACCCGACTCCGGTCCGCGTTAACCCTACTCCGTTCCTCGTTAACCCGACTCCGGTCCGCGTTAACCTGACTCCGGTTTGTGTTAACCCAACTCCAGTCCGCCTTAACCCGACTCCGGTCCGCGTTAACCTGACTCCGGTTTGTGTTAACCCGACTCCGGTCCGCCTTAACCCGACTCCGGTTCGCGTTAACCCGACTCCGGTCCGCGTTAACCCGACTCCTGTCCGCGTTAACCCGACTCCGGTCCGCGTTAACCCGAGTCCGGTCCGCTTTAACCCGACTCCGTTCCGCTTTAACCCGACTCCGGTTCGCTTTAACCCGACTCCGGTTCGCTTTAACCCGATTCCGATCTGCGTTAACCCAACTCCGGTCCGCTTTAACCCGAGTCCGGTCCGCTTTAACCGACTCGGTTTGCTTAACCCGAGTCCAGTCTGCTTTAACCCGACTCCGGTTCGCGTTAACCCGACTCCGGTCCGCGTTAACCCGACCTGTCCGCGTTAACCCGACTCCGGTCCGCGTTAACCCGAGTCCGGTCCGGTAACCCGACCCTCCGCTTTAACCCGACTCCGGTTCGCTTTAACCCGACTCCGGTTCGCTTTAACCCGATTCCGATCTGCGTTAACCCAACTCCGGTCCGCTTTAACCCGAGTCCGGTCCGCTTTAACCCGACTCCGGTTTGCTTTAACCCGAGTCCAGTCTGCTTTAACCCGACTCCGGTTCGCGTTAACCCGACTCCGGTCCGCGTTAACCCGACTCCTGTCCGCGTTAACCCGACTCCGGTCCGCGTTAACCCGAGTCCGGTCCGCTTTAACCCGACTCCGTTCCGCTTTAACCCGACTCCGGTTCGCTTTAACCCGACTCCGGTTCGCTTTAACCCGATTCCGATCTGCGTTAACCCAACTCCGGTCCGCTTTAACCCGAGTCCGGTCCGCTTTAACCCGACTCCGGTTTGCTTTAACCCGAGTCCAGTCTGCTTTAACCCGACTCCGGTTCGCGTTAACCCGACTCCGGTCCGCGTTAACCCGACTCCTGTCCGCGTTAACCCGACTCCGGTCCGCGTTAACCCGAGTCCGGTCCGCTTTAACCCGACTCCGTTCCGCTTTAACCCGACTCCGGTTCGCTTTAACCCGACTCCGGTTCGCTTTAACCCGATTCCGATCTGCGTTAACCCAACTCCGGTCCGCTTTAACCCGAGTCCGGTCCGCTTTAACCGACTCCGGTTTGCTTTAACCCGAGTCCAGTCTGCTTTAACCAGACTCCGGTCCGCTTTAACCCGACTCCGGTTTGCTTTAACCAGACTCCGGTCCGCTTTAACCCGACTCCGGTTTGCTTTAACCCGAGTCCGGTCTGCTTTAACCCGACTCCGTTCCGCTTTAACCTGACTCCGGTTCGCTTTAACCCGACTCCGGTTCGCTTTAACCTGACTCCGGTTCGCTTTAACCCGACTCCGGTCCGCGTTAACTCGACTTCGGTTTGCTTTAACCTGACTCCGGTCCGCTTTAACCCGACTCCGGTCCGCGTTAACCCGACTCCGGTCCGTGTTAACCCGACTCCGGTCCGCGTTAACCCGACTCCGGTCCGCGTTAACCCTACTCCGTTCCGCGTTAACCCGAGTCCGGTCCGCTTTAACCCGACTCCGTTCCGCTTTAACCCGACTCCGGTTCGCTTTAACCCGACTCCGGTTCGCTTTAACCCGATTCCGATCTGCGTTAACCCAACTCCGGTCCGCTTTAACCCGAGTCCGGTCCGCTTTAACCCGACTCCGGTTTGCTTTAACCCGAGTCAGTCTGCTTTAACCAGACCGGTCCGCTTTAACCCGACTCCGGTTTGCTTTAACCCGAGTCCGGTCTGCTTTAACCCGACTCCGTTCCGCTTTAACCTGACTCCGGTTCGCTTTAACCCGACTCCGGTTCGCTTTAACCTGACTCCGGTTCGCTTTAACCCGACTCCGGTCCGCGTTAACTCGACTTCGGTTTGCTTTAACCTGACTCCGGTCCGCTTTAACCCGACTCCGGTCCGCGTTAACCCGACTCCGGTCCGTGTTAACCCGACTCCGGTCCGTGTTAACCCGACTCCGGTCCGCGTTAACCCTACTCCGTTCCGCGTTAACCCAACTCCGGTCCGCGTTAACCTGACTCCGGTTTGTGTTAACCCAACTCCGGTCCGCCTTAACCCGACTCCGGTCCGCGTTAACCTGACTCCGGTTTGTGTTAACCCAACTCCGGTTTGTGTTAACCCAACTCCGGTCCGCCTTAACCCGACTCCGGTCCGCGTTAACCTGACTCCGGTTTGTGTTAACCCGACTCCGGTCCGCCTTAACCCGACTCCGGTTCGCGTTAACCCGACTCCGGTCCGCGTTAACCCGACTCCTGTCCGCTTTAACCCGACTCCGGTTCGCTTTAACCCGACTCCGGTTCGCTTTAACCCGATTCCGATCTGCGTTAACCCAACTCCGGTCCGCTTTAACCCGAGTCCGGTCCGCTTTAACCCGACTCCGGTTTGCTTTAACCCGAGTCCAGTCTGCTTTAACCAGACTCCGGTCCACTTTAACCCGACTCCGGTTTGCTTTAACCCGAGTCCGGTCTGCTTTAACCCGACTCCGTTCCGCTTTAACCTGACTCCGGTTCGCTTTAACCCGACTCCGGTTCGCTTTAACCTGACTCCGGTTCGCTTTAACCTGACTCCAGTTTGCTTTAACCCGACTCCGGTCTGCGTTAACCTGACTCCGGTCCGCGTTAACTCGACTTCGGTTTGCTTTAACCTGACTCCGGTCCGCTTTAACCCGACTCCGGTCCGTGTTAACCCGACTCCGGTCCGTGTTAACCCGTCTCCGGTCCGTGTTAACCCGACTCCGGTCCGTGTTAACCCGACTCCGGTCCGTGTTAACCCGACTCCGGTCCGCGTTAACCCGACTCCGGTCCGCGTTAACCCGACTCCGGTCCGCGTTAACCCGACTCCGGTTTGTGTTAACCCGACTCCGGTCCGCTTTAACCCGACTCCGGTCCGCGTTAACCCGACTCCGGTCCGTGTTAACCCGACTCCGGTCCGCGTTAACCCGACTCCGGTCCGCGTTAACCCGACTCCGGTCCGCGTTAACCCGACTCCGGTCCGCGTTAACTCGACTTCGGTTTGCTTTAACCTGACTCCGGTCCGCTTTAACCCGACTCCGGTTCGCTTTAACCCGACTCCGGTCCGCGTTAACCCGAGTCCGGTCTGCTTTAACCCGACTCCGTTCCGCTTTAACCCGACTCCGGTCCGCGTTAACCCGACTCCGGTCCGCGTTAACCCGACTCCGTTCCGCTTTAACCCGACTCCAGTCCGCGTTAACCCGACTTCTGTCCGCGTTAACCCGACTCCGGTCCGTGTTAACCCGAGTCCGGTCTGCTTTAACCCGACTCCGTTCCGCTTTAACCCGACTCCGATTCGCTTTAACCCGACTCCGGTTCGCTTTAACCCGACTCCGGTCTGCGTTAACCCGACTCCGTTCCGCTTTAACCCGACTCCGATTCGCTTTAACCCAACTCCTGTCCGCTTTAACCCGACTCCGGTCTGCTTTAACCCGACTCCGGTCCGCTTTAACCCGACTCCGGTCCGCTTTAACCCGACTCCGGTTTGCTTTAACCCGAGTCCGGTTCGCTTTAACCCGACTCCGGTCCGCGTTAACCCGACTCCGTTCCGCTTTAACCCGAGTCCGGTCTGCTTTAACCCGACTCCGGTCCGCTTTAACCCGACTCCGGTTTGCTTTAACCCGAGTCCGGTTCGCTTTAACCCGACTCCGGTCCGCGTTAACCCGACTCCGTTCCGCTTTAACCCGACTCCGGTCCGCGTTAACCCGACTCCTGTCCGCGTTAACCCGACTCCGGTCCGTGTTAACCCGAGTCCGGTCTGCTTTAACCCGACTCCGTTCCGCTTTAACCCGACTCCGATTCGCTTTAACCCGACTCCGGTTCGCTTTAACCCGACTCCGGTCTGCTTTAACCCGACTCCGGTCCGCTTTAACCCGACTCCGATTCGCTTTAACCCGACTCCGGTTCGCTTTAACCCGACTCCGGTCTGCGTTAACCCAACTCCGGTCCGCTTTAACCCGAGTCCGGTCTGCTTTAACCCGACTCCGGTCCGCTTTAACCCGACTCCGGTCCGCTTTAACCCGACTCCGGTCCACTTTAACCCGACTCCGGTCCGCGGTAACCCGACTCCGGTCCGCGGTAACCCGACTCCCTAACCCTTACCCTAACCCTGGTCAAGTGAACTCTGGTTCAGTTTGAATGCATATGAGAACGCCAAGCGCTCTGAAGACCAAACCAGGAAGTGGACCACAGCGTAGTGCATTCTGGGTAAATACAACCACAGCTAACGTGCTAGTGTCGCCCAGGCAGCAGACATCGCTCCTGGTCTTCAGCCAAAGACTAAAGGGAAATCCTCCAGCTGCTAAAATCTGACGCCTCCATTTTGTTTCCATTTGGTGAAGCAGGATGTTGCGGTCAGTGTGGTTTGCTTCAGTGGTTCTTGTTGCAGCGCCCCCACAGGCCGGGAGGGGAACAGGTTGCTCAAAGTGTTTGGTTTGTTTCCAATCAAATCCAATCTAACTATCAGTTGGAAAAACAGCCTGAATTATTTCTGTTACTTTACAAATCACAGAATGGTTTAGCACCGAGATACGTTCATTGGGTTACATCAACCTTGCTCTGATGGGAACAAACTTTCAGAAAACTGCAATGCTGCCAAAACACTGACTTTCTTTAAATCAAAGAGTCCTCCTGGTTTGATCAATATGGAAAATTGGTTATTATATTCTGAATTACAACCTCTCCTCCCTTTGCTTGATCTGCCACTGTGACGTTGTTCTGCACTAACACCTGTCCAGCTGTCTCCTTCAGACCAGTCAGTAAAGAGTCTTTATTCCCTTTTGTCCAAATGAAGCCGATTCCAGATGTTGACCAGAATCCAGTCCAGAGCTGGCGGCGGTCTACGTACCTCGGAGTGTACTGGGCGTGCTCACAGAGTACCACTTCTCCACCAGCTGCCGGCCGGTCACCATGGCAGCGGGGATGTTGACCAGGCCCACGTAGCTGCTCTTGTCCTTCTTCCTCTTGCGGTCCGTGTCTTTGTAGAGGTGCAGCGTGATGGACGAGACGGACGGCAGGCTGCTGAAGTCGAAGCGCTCCCCCCAGAAGATGTTGTCCGTCTTCAGCTTGCAGGAGGTCCGAGCGTACAGGTTGTCGTCCAGACAGAGTTCGCAGAAGTACCTGCAGGACGACACGGTGCTGTAGAGCCGGCTGGACTCAGAGCGTCCTGCCGGACCAGAACCTTACCGTTTCTTGGCGGGCAGGTCTTTGGCCTCGATCACCCACACCGTCAGGACGTTCTCCACCCGCCGGCTGTTGTCCTTGTTGGGGTGGACGGCCCGCCGCAGGTTCTCCATCCACTTGTCTCGCTCTGCCGCTGAGCGGCACGAGAAGCACTTGGTGCCGGTAGAGGTCGTGACCTAGGAGACAGAGGGAGGGTCACCCTGGTGGGCCAGCAGGACTGGCAGTAGTAGTAAATATGCAGTAGTGCCCTGTGTGGGTACGGCAGCAGTAGCGCGGTGCATCACCTCGAAGCAATAGTCTTGTCCCAGCAGGGACGAGTGGACGGGTTTGATGATCACTGATTGGTCCATTCTGAGCTCCAGCGATGACACGCAGCCAGTGCTTAGCAACGACTCTTGGCTACCACAACGCAGCCTCTGCATCACACACCTGAAAATCACACAGCAGGTTAGAGGGCAGCTCTCTGCTGTGGCGCCCTCTGCTGGCAGCGTGGACACTGTAGTGGTGTGGTGCAGTTGAGTGGCAGACTGCTGCGTCCTGTATGGCTACATCCTGGTCACAAGAGGCTGTCTCTATTCTGAAGCTACCGATGGAATTAAAAGGCCGGCGCCAGTTACTGATGCTAGCTGGTACTAGCTAGCATTGTTAGGCTAACAACTAGCATGACTAGGCTGGTCACACGTGACTCGTATCTTCTCTAAAGGAAAACAGTTGACATACAACATCTGTACGCTACATGCATCAGATGCATTGGCGTGTTCTTTTGACAGATTTTACTGTAGTCCAACGTGACACCAAGACAAAATATTCTGGATTATGGGGAGCTGAAGTTGATCTCTGATGGAGGTTTCTGATTCAGCAGCTAGCTGCAGGACGATCATTTTAAACATAATGACCACGGAGCATGTTCAGCGCTGCGACAGACTGGCGGCCCGACCAGGTGACCCCGTCTCGCCCCAAACGTCCGGAGAGGCAGCAGCATCCTGACCACTGGGGTGTTAGAAAATGGATGGATGGATTCCAGACTACAGACTGGTTCTAGTGGTTCTGATGGTTCTCTGAGTCAATCCAGAGTTCCTGCAGCGTTTTCAGTAAAACCTGAGACGGATCACTTCTTGTGCACAGAACCACCAAACATCAGTTCTGTTGCTCTGGTTCTGTTTGACCGGGCTGAAGAAAGAGAGCAGAACCTTCCTCTGCTGAGGTTCTGGGTGATGCTGACATCACACACACCTTGTCACAGGTTATAGGTGTGTGTTGCCTAGCAACAACTCACTCCTGTTCCCAGCATCACATAAACACCAGAAAAAACGGGTCGACTCCATAGTGGACCCGACGGCTGCAGCTGCAAAGACAGAGCTGATCCAGATCTGTCATGAAGCAGAACCAGAAGCAGGTGTCATCCTGCCAGCTGGCTGCAGCAGCCACACAGCCTGCCTGGGCGTGTGTGATGTTTAGCTAAGCCTGCTAACGCTGGGTTAGCCGCATGCTAACAGAGCAGCCTGAATAACACACGTCCCTGAAGACGCAGCGTCTCCCAGCAGCTTCATCCGTCAGAAGACAAAGACGGCGGATGAGACTCACCGAGCATCCTGAGGAAGAGGAGGAGGATGAAGGGGGTTATGCAGCCATGATCTGCTTCAGCAGCAAACAGCAGCAGGACGAAGAGGAAGAGGAGGAAGATGGAGGAAGATGGAGGGGCTGCTGATCCGTCCGTCTGCTGATGAAGCTTCACAGCATCACTCTCTCTCTCCCTATGTCTCCCTGTCTCTGACTCGCCCCCTCCCCCAGCAGCCTTCGCCCCTCCCCTGCAGTGAAGCTGCCCTAGTTCCCCCCCAACCCCCCTATTACCCCACACTATCCCCACCAGCCCCCCCAACCACCAGAACCACCAGAACCATCAGAACCACCAGAACCACCAGAACCATCAGAACCACCAGAACCACCAGAACCACCAGAACCATCAGAACCACTAAAACCACCAAAACCACCAGAACCATCAGAACCACCAGAACCACCAGAACCATCAGAACCACCAGAACCACCAGAACCACCAGAACCACCACAACCACCAGAACCACCACAACCACCAGAACCACCAGAACCACCAGAACCACCAGAACCACCAGAACCATCAGAACCACCAGAACCACCAGAACCACCAGAACCATCAGAACCACGAGAACCACCAGAACCACTAAAACCACCAAAACCACCAGAACCATCAGAACCACCAGAACCACCAGAACCATCAGAACCACCAGAACCACCAGAACCACCAGAACCACCCCAACCACCAGAACCACCAGAACCACCAGAACCACCAGAACCACCACAACCACCAGAACCACTAAAACCACCAAAACCACCAGAACCATCAGAACCACCAGAACCACCAGAACCACCAGAACCATCAGAACCACCAGAACCACCAGAACCACCAGAACCACCAGAACCACCAGAACCATCAGAACCACCAGAACCACCAGAACCACCAGAACCACCACAACCACCAGAACCATCAGAACCACCAGAACCACCAGAACCATCAGAACCACCAGAACCACCAGAACCATCAGAACCACCAGAACCACCAGAACCACTAAAACCACCAAAACCACCAGAACCATCAGAACCACCAGAACCACCAGAACCATCAGAACCACTAAAACCACCAGAACCACCAGAACCATCAGAACCATCAGAACCACCAGAACCATCAGAACCACTAAAACCACCAGAACCACTAAAACCACCAGAACCACCAGAACCATCAGAACCACCAGAACCACCAGAACCATCAGAACCATCAGAACCACCAGAACCACCAGAACCATCAGAACCATCAGAACCACCAGAACCATCAGAACCACTAAAACCACCAAACCACTAAAACCACCAGAACCACCAGAACCATCAGAACCACCAGAACCACCAGAACCATCAGAACCACCAGAACCATCAGAACCACCAGAAACCAGAACCACCAGAACCATCAGAACCACCAGAACCAGAACCATCAGAACCACCAGAACCACCAGAACCACCAGAACCACCCCAACCACCAGAACCACCAGAACCATCAGAACCACGAGAACCACCAGAACCACTAAAACCACCAAAACCACCAGAACCATCAGAACCACCAGAACCACCAGAACCATCAGAACCACCAGAACAACCAGAACCACCAGAACCACCCCAACCACCAAACACCCCAACCACCAGAACCACCAGAACCACCAGAACCACCAGAACCACCAGAACCATCAGAACCACCAGAACCACCAGAACCACCAGAACCATCAGAACCACGAGAACCACCAGAACCACTAAAACCACCAAAACCACCAGAACCATCAGAACCACCAGAACCACCAGAACCACCAGAACCATCAGAACCACCAGAACCACCAGAACCACCAGAACCACCCCAACCACCAGAACCACCCCAACCACCAGAACCACCAGAACCACCAGAACCACCAGAACCACCAGAACCACCACAACCACCAGAACCATCAGAACCACCAGAACCACCAGAACCACCAGAACCACTAAAACCACCAAAACCACCAGAACCACCAGAACCATCAGAACCACCAGAACCACCAGAACCACTAAAACCACCAAAACCACCAGAACCACCAGAACCATCAGAACCATCAGAACCACCAGAACCATCAGAACCACCAGAACCACCAGAACCATCAGAACCACTAAAACCACCAGAACCACCAGAACCATCAGAACCACCAGAACCACCAAAACCACCAGAACCACCAGAACCACCAGAACCATCAGAACCATCAGAACCACCAGAACCATCAGAACCACTAAAACCACCAGAACCACCAGAACCATCAGAACCACCAGAACCATCAGAACCACCAGAACCACCAGAACCATCAGAACCATCAGAACCACCAGAACCACCAGAACCACCAGAACCATCAGAACCATCAGAACCACCAGAACCATCAGAACCACTAAAACCACCAGAACCACCAGAACCATCAGAACCACCAGAACCATCAGAACCACCAGAACCACCAGAACCACCAGAACCATCAGAACCATCAGAACCATCAGAACCATCAGAACCACCAGAACCATCAGAACCATCAGAACCATCAGAACCACTAAAACCATCAGAACCACTAAAACCACCAGAACCACCAGAACCATCAGAACCACCAGAACCATCAGAACCACCAGAACCACCAGAACCATCAGAACCACCAGAACCACCAGAACCATCAGAACCACCAGAACCATCAGAACCACCAGAACCATCAGAACCATCAGAACCACCAGAACCACTAAAACCACCAGAACCATCAGAACCATCAGAACCACCAGAACCACCAGAACCACTAAAACCACCAGAACCACCAGAACCATCAGAACCATCAGAACCACCAGAACCATCAGAACCACCAGAACCACCAGAACCATCAGAACCACCAGAACCACCAGAACCACTAAAACCACCAAAACCACCAGAACCATCAGAACCACCAGAACCACCAGAACCATCAGAACCACTAAAACCACCAGAACCACCAGAACCATCAGAACCATCAGAACCACCAGAACCATCAGAACCACTAAAACCACCAGAACCACTAAAACCACCAGAACCACCAGAACCATCAGAACCACCAGAACCACCAGAACCATCAGAACCATCAGAACCACCAGAACCATCAGAACCACCAGAACCACCAGAACCACCAGAACCACCAGAACCATCAGAACCACCAGAACCACCAGAACCATCAGAACAATCAGAACCACCAGAACCACCAGAACCACCAGAACCATCAGAACCACCAGAACCATCAGAACCATCAGAACCACCAGAACCACCAGAACCATCAGAACCACCAGAACCATCAGAACCACCAAAACCACCAGAACCACCAGAACCATCAGAACCACCAGAACCATCAGAACCACCAAAACACAGAACCACCAGAACCACCAGAACCATCAGAACCACCAGAACCACTAAAACCATCAGAACCACCAGAACCATCAGAACCACCAAAACCACCAGAACCACCAGAACCATCAGAACCACCAGAACCATCAGAACACCAAAACCACCAGAACCACCAGAACCACCAGAACCATCAGAACCACCAGAACCACTAAAACCACCAGAACCACCAGAACCATCAGAACCACCAGAACCATCAGAACCACCAGAACCACCAGAACCACTAAAACCACCAGAACCATCAGAACCATCAGAACCACCAGAACCACCAGAACCATCAGAACCACCAGAACCATCAGAACCACCAGAACCACTAAAACCACCAGAACCACCAGAACCACTAAAACCACCAGAACCACCAGAACCATCAGAACCACCAGAACCACCAGAACCATCAGAACCACCAGAACCACCAGAACCACTAAAACCACCAGAACCACCAGAACCATCAGAACCACCAGAACCATCAGAACCATCAGAACCACTAAAACCACCAGAACCACCAGAACCATCAGAACCACCAGAACCACCAGAACCATCAGAACCACCAGAACCATCAGAACCATCAGAACCACCAGAACCATCAGAACCATCAGAACCACCAGAACCACCAGAACCACCAGAACCATCAGAACCACCAGAACCATCAGAACCATCAGAACCACCAGAACCATCAGAACCATCAGAACCACTAAAACCACCAGAACCACTAAAACCACCAGAACCACTAAAACCACCAGAACCACCAGAACCATCAGAACCACTAAAACCACCAGAACCACTAAACCACCAGAACCACTAAAACCACCAGAACCACCAGAACCATCAGAACCACTAAAACCACCAGAACCACTAAAACCATCAGAACCACTAAAACCACCAGAACCACCAGAACCACCAGAACCATCAGAACCACCAGAACCACCAGAACCAACAGAACCATCAGAACCATCAGAACCACCAGAACCATCAGAACCACCAACCATCAGAACCATCAGAACCACCAGAACCATCAGAACCACCAGAACCATCAGAACCATCAGAACCATCCGAACCACCAGAACCATCAAAACCACCAGAACCACCAGAACCATCAGAACCATCAGAACCATCAGAACCACTAAAACCACCAGAACCACTAAAACCATCAGAACCACCAGAACCATCAGAACCACTAAAACCACCAGAACCACTAAAACCACCAGAACCATCAGAACCACCAGAACCATCAGAACCACTAAAACCACCAGAACCATCAGAACCACTAAAACCACCAGAACCATCAGAACCACCAGAACCATCAGAACCACTAAAACCACCAGAACCACCAGAACCATCAGAACCACCAGAACCACTAAAACCATCAGAACCACCAGAACCACCAGAACCACCAGAACCACCAGAACCACCAGAACCATCAGAACCACCAGAACCACCAGAACCACCAGAACCATCAGAACCATCAGAACCACCAGAACCATCAGAACCACCAGAACCATCAGAACCATCAGAACCACTAAAACCACCAGAACCATCAGAACCACTAAACCACCAGAACACCAGAACCATCAAAACCACCAGAACCACCAGAACCACTAAAACCACCAGAACCACTAAAACCACCAGAACCACCAGAACCACCAGAACCACCAGAACCATCAGAACCACCAGAACCACCAGAACCATCAGAACCATCAGAACCACTAAAACCACCAGAACCATCAGAACCACTAAAACCACCAGAACCACCAGAACCATCAAAACCACCAGAACCACCAGAACCACTAAAACCACCAGAACCACTAAAACCACCAGAACCACCAGAACCATCAGAACCACCAGAACCATCAGAACCACCAGAACCACCAGAACCATCAGAACCATCAGAACCACTAAAACCACCAGAACCAGAACCATCAGAACCAACAGAACCACCAGAACCATCAGAACCACCAGAACCACTAAAACCATCAGAACCATCAGAACCACCAGAACCATCAGAACCACCAGAACCATCAGAACCACCAGAACCACTAAAACCATCAGAACCACCAGAACCACCAGAACCATCAGAACCACCAGAACCACCAGAACCACCAGAACCATCAGAACCACCAGAACCACCAGAACCATCAGAACCACCAGAACCACCAGAACCACCAGAACCATCAGAACCACCAGAACCATCAGAACCACCAGAACCACCAGAACCACCAGAACCATCAGAACCACCAGAACCACTAAAACCATCAGAACCATCAGAACCATCAGAACCATCAGAACCATCAGAACCACCAGAACCACCAGAACCATCAGAACCACCAGAACCAACAGAACCATCAGAACCACTAAAACCACCAGAACCATCAGAACCACCAGAACCATCAGAACCACCAGAACCACCAGAACCATCAGAACCACCAGAACCACTAAAACCATCAGAACCATCAGAACCATCAGAACCACCAGAAATCAGAACCACCAGAACCACCAGAAACCATCAGAACCACCAGAACCACTAAAACCATCAGAACCACCAGAACCACCAGAACCATCAGAACCACCAGAACCATCAGAACCACCAGAACCACCAGAACCATCAGAACCACTAAAACCACCAGAACCATCAGAACCACCAGAACCACCAGAACCATCAGAACCACCAGAACCATCAGAACCACAGAACCATCAGAACCATCAGAACCATCAGAACCATCAGAACCACCAGAACCATCAGAACCACCAGAACCACCAGAACCACTAAAACCACCAGAACCACTAAAACCACCAGAACCACCAGAACCACCAGAACCATCAGAACCACCAGAACCATCAGAACCACTAACCACCAGAACCATCAGAACCACTAAACCACCAGAACCACTAAAACCACCAGAACCACCAGAACCACCAGAACCATCAGAACCACCAGAACCATCAGAACCACCAGAACCCATCAGAACCACTAAACACCAGAACCACCAGAACCATCAGAAACCATCAGAACCATCAGAACCAAACCACCAGAACCACCAGAACCATCAGAACCACAGAACCATCAAACCACCAGAACCATCAGAACCACCAGAACCCCAGAACCACTAAAACCACCAGACCACCAGAACCACCAGAACCATCAACCACCAGAACCATCAGAACCACTAAAACCACCAGAACCACCAGAACCATCAGAACACAGAACCATCAGAACCACTAAAACCACCAGAAACCACCAGAACCATCAGAACCACCAGAACCATCAGAACCACCAGAACCACCAGAACCACCAAACCACCAGAACCATCAGAACCACCAGAACCATCAGACCATCAGAACCAGAAAACCACCAGAACCATCAGAACCACTAAAACCACCAGAACCACCAGAACACAAAACCACCAGAACCACCAGAACACCAGAACCACCAGAACCATCAGAACCACAGAACCACCAGAACCACAGAACCATCAGAACCACAAAACCACCAGAACCACCAGAACCATCAGAACCACCAGAACCACTAAAACCATCAGAACCATCAGAACCATCAGAACCACCCAGAACCATCAGAACCACCAGAACCACAGAACCACCAGAACATCAGAACCATCAGAACCACCAGAACCATCAGAACCACTAGAACCACCAGAACCATCAGAACCACCAGAACCACCAAACCCAGAACCACCAGAACCACCAGACCATCAGAACCACCAGAACCAGAACCACCAGAACCATCAGAACCCCCAGAACCATCAGAACCACCAGAACCATTGAACCACAGAACCATCAAACCACCAGAACCATCAGAAACCACCAGAAACCACCAGAACCATCAGAACCCCCAGAAACCACCAGAACCACAGAAGCATCAGAACCATCAGAACCACCAGAACCATCAGAACCACTAAAACCACCAGAACCAACAGAACCACCAGAACCACCAGAACCATCAGAACACCAGAACCATCAGAACCACCAGAACCATCAGAACCACCAGAACCATCAGAACCATCAGAACCATCAGAACCACCAGAACCACCAGAACCATCAGAACCATCAGAACCACCAGAACCACTAGAACCATCAGAACCATCAGAACCATCAGAACCAACAGAACCGCCAGACCATCAGAACCACAAAACCACCAGAACCACTAAACCACCAGACCACCAGAACAATCAGAACCACCAGAACCACTAAAACCATCAAACCACCAGACCAAAACCAGAACCATCAGAACCACCAGAACCACTAAAACCATCAGAACCACCAGAACCATAACCATCAGAACCACCAAACCATCAGAACCACCAGACCCTAAAACCACCAGAACACCACAGAACCAAAAAACCACCAACCATCAACCAGAACCACCAGAAAAAACCACAGAACCACCAAACCACCAGAACCACCAGAACCATCAGAACCATCGAACCACCAGAACCACAAAACCACCAGAACCATCAGAACCATCAGAACCATAACCACCAGAACCACTAAAACCACAGAACCATCAGAACCACCAGAACCATCAGAACCATCAGAACCACCAGAACCCAGAACCATCAGAACCACTAAAACCACCAGAACCATCAGAACCACCAGAACCATCAGAACCACTAAAACCACCAGAACCACCAGAACCATCAGAACCATCAGAACCACCAGAACCACTAAAACCATCAGAACCACCAGAACCACCAGAACCATCAGAACCACCAGAACCATCAGAACCACCAGAACCACCAGAACCATCAGAACCACTAAAACCACCAGAACCATCAGAACCACCAGAACCACCAGAACCATCAGAACCACCAGAACCATCAGAACCACCAGAACCATCAGAACCATCAGAACCATCAGAACCATCAGAACCACCAGAACCATCAAAACCACCAGAACCACCAGAACCACTAAAACCACCAGAACCACTAAAACCACCAGAACCACCAGAACCACCAGAACCATCAGAACCACCAGAACCATCAGAACCACTAAAACCACCAGAACCATCAGAACCACTAAAACCACCAGAACCACTAAAACCACCAGAACCACCAGAACCACCAGAACCATCAGAACCACCAGAACCATCAGAACCACCAGAACCATCAGAACCACTAAAACCACCAGAACCACCAGAACCATCAGAACCATCAGAACCATCAGAACCACTAAAACCACCAGAACCACCAGAACCATCAGAACCACCAGAACCATCAGAACCACCAGAACCATCAGAACCACCAGAACCACCAGAACCACAAAACCACCAGAACCACCAGAACCATCAAACCACCAGAACCATCAGAACCACTAAACCACCAGAACCACCAGAACCATCAGAACCATCAGAACCATCAGAACCACTAAAACCACCAGAACCACCAGAACCATCAGAACCACCAGAACCACAGAACCACCAGAACCACCAGAACCACCAGAACCACCAGAACCATCAGAACCACCAGAACCAGAACCACCAGAACCAAAACCACCAGAACCATCAGAACCACAAAACCACCAGAACCACCAGAACCACAAAACCACCAGAACCACCAGAACCACAGAACCACCAGAACCATCAGAACCACCAGAACCACCAGAACCATCAGAACCATCAGAACCACTAAAACCACCAGAACCACCAGAAACCATCAGAACCACCAGAACCACTAGAAACCACAGAACCATCAGAACCCAGAACCACCAGAACCATCAGAACCACCAGAACCACCAGAACCACCAGAACATCAGAACCATCAGAACCACCAGAACCATCAGAACCACTAAAACCACCAGAACCATCAGAACCAACAGAACCACCAGAACCATCAGAACCACCAGAACCACAGAACCATCAGAACCACCAGAACCATCTGAACCACCAGAACCATCAGAACCACCAGAACCATCAGAACCACAGAACCATCAGAACCACCAGAACCATCAGAACCACCAGAACCATCAGAACCACCAGAACCACCAGAACCATCAGAACCACCAGAACCACCAGAACCACCAGAACCATCAGAACCATCAGAACCACCAGAACCATCAGAACCACTAAAACCACCAGAACCATCAGAACCACCAGAACCACCAGAACCATCAGAACCACCAGAACCATCAGAACCACCAGAACCATCAGAACCACCAGAACCATCAGAACCATCAGAACCATAAAACCACCAGAACCACAAACCACTAAAACCATCAGAACCACAGAACCACTAGAACCATCAGAACCACCAGAACCATCAGAACCATCAGAACCACCAGAACCATCGAACCACTAAAACCACCAGAACCACTAAAACCACCAGAACCACCAGAACATCAGAACCACCAGAACCACTAAAACCATCAGAACCACCAGAACCAAAAAAAACCACAGAACCATCAGAACCACCAGAACCACTAAAACCACCAGAACCACCAGAACCACTAAAACCATCAGAACCACCAGAACCATCAGAACCACCAGAACCACTAAAACCATCAGAACCACCAGAACCAAAACCACCAGAACCATCAGAACCACCAGAACCATCAGAACCACCAGAACCATCAGAACCACTAAAACCACCAGAACCACCAGAACCATCAGAACCATCAACCACCAGAACCACTAAAACCACCAGAACCATCAGAACCATCAGAACCATCGAACCACAGAACCACTAAACCACCAGAACCACAGAACCACCAGAACCATCAGAACCACCAGAACCACCAGAACCATCAGAACCACAGAACCACTAAAACCACCAGAACCATCAGAACCACCAGAACCATCAGAACCACTAAAACCACAGAACCACCAGAACCATCAGAACCATCAGAACCATCAGAACCACCAGAACCACTAAAACCATCAGAATCATCAGAACCACCAGAACCACTAAAACCAGAACCACCAGAACCACCAGAACCATCAGAACCACTAAAACCATCAGAACCACTAAAACCACCAGAACCATCAGAACCATCAGAACCACCAAACCATCAGAACCACCAGAACCATCAGAACCACCAGAACCACCAGAACCATCAGAACCACCAGAACCACCAGAACCACCAGAACATCAGAACCATCAGAACCACCAGAACCATCAGAACCACTAAACCACCAAACCATCAGAACCACCAGAACCACCAGAACCATCAGAACCACCAGAACCATCAGAACCACCAGAACCATCAGAACCACCAGAACCATCAGAACCATCAGAACCACCAGAACCACCAGAACCACTAAAACCATCAGAACCACCAGAACCACTAAACCACCAGACCATCAGAACCACAGAACCACAGAACCACCAGAACCATCAGAACCACAACAACCACCAGAACCACTAAAACCACCAGAACCACCAGAACCAGAACCACCAGAACCACCAGAACCATCAGAACCACCAGAACCAAAAAACCACCAGAACCATCAGAACCACCAGAACCACAAAACCATCAGAACCACCAGAACCACTAAACCATCAGAACCACCAGAACCATCAGAACCACCAGAACCACTAAAACCATCAGAACCACCAGAACCAAAAACCACCAGAACCATCAGAACCACCAGAACCATCAGAACCACCAGAACCATCAGAACCACTAAAACCACCAGAACCACCAGAACCATCAGAACCACGGAACCACCAAACCACTAAACCACCAGAACCATCAGAACCATCAGAACCATCGAACCACCAGAACCACTAAAACCACCAGAACCATCAGAACCACCAGAACCATCAGAACCATCAGAACCACCAGAACCATCAGAACCACTAAAACCACCAGAACCATCAGAACCACCAGAACCATCAGAACCACTAAACCACCAGAACCACCAGAACCATCAGAACCATCAGAACCACCAGAAACCACTAAAACCACAGAACCACCAGAACCACCAGAACCATCAGAACCACCAGAACCCAGAACCACCAGAACCACCAGAACCATCAGAACCACTAAAACCACCAGAACCATCAGAACCACCAACCACCACCATCAGAACCACCAGAACCATCAGAACCACCAGAACCATCAGAACCACAGAACCATCAGAACCACAACCACCAGAACCATCACAACCACCAGAACCACCAGAACCACAAAACCACCAGAACCACAAAACCACCAGAACCACCAGAACCACCAGAACCATCAGAACCACCAGAACCATCAGAACCACTAAAACCACCAGAACCATCAGAACCACTAAAACCACCAGAACCACTAAAACCACCAGAACCACCAGAACCACCAGAACCAGAACCACCAGAACCATCAGAACCACCAAACCACAGAACCAAAACCACCACCAGAACCATCAGAACCATCAGAACCATCAAACCACTAAACCACCAGAACCACCAGAACCATCAGAACCACCAGAACCATCAGAACCACCAGAACCATCAGAACCACCAGAACCACCAGAACCACTAAAACCACCAGAACCACCAGAACCACCAGAACCATCAGAACCACCAGAACCATCAGAACCACTAAAACCACCAGAACCATCAGAACCATCAGAACCACTAAAACCACCAGAACCACCAGAACCATCAGAACCACCAGAACCATCAGAACCAGAACCACCAGAACCACCAGAACCACCAGAACCATCAGAACCAGAACCATCAGAACCATCAGAACCACTAGAACCACCAGAACCATCAGAACCACAAAACCACCAGAACCACCAGAAAACCACAAAACCACCAGAACCACCAGAACCAGAACCACCAGAACCATCAGAACCACCAGAACCACCAGAACCATCAGAACCATCAGAACCACTAAAACCACCAGAACCACCAGAACCATCAGAACCACCAGAACCACTAAAACCATCAGAACCATCAGAACCATCAGACCACCAGAACCATCAGAACCACCAGAACCACCAGAACCACCAGAACAGAACCACCAGAACCACCAGAACCATCAGAACCACTAAAACCACCAGAACCATCAGAACCACCAGAACCACAGAACCATCAGAACCACCAGAACCACCAGAACCATCAGAACCACCAGAACCATCAGAACCACCAGAACCATCAGAACCACCAGAACCATCAGAACCACCAGAACCATCAGAACCACCAGAACCATCAGAACCACCAGAACCATCAGAACCACCAGAACCACCAGAACCATCAGAACCACCAGAACCACCAGAACCACCAGAACCATCAGAACCATCAGAACCACCAGAACCATCAGAACCACTAAAACCACCAGAACCATCAGAACCACCAGAACCACCAGAACCATCAGAACCACCAGAACCACAGAACCACCAGAACCATCAGAACCACCAGAACCATCAGAACCACAGAACCATCAAAACCACCAGAACCACCCAGAACCACAAAACCATCAGAACCACCAGAACCACTAGAACCATCAGAACCATCAGAACCATCAGAACCACAGAACCACCAGAACCACAGAACCACAAACCACCAGAACCACTAAACCACCAGAACCACCAGAACATCAGAACCACCAGAACCACTAAAACCATCAGAACCACCAGAACCAAAAAAAACCACCAGAACCATCAGAACCACCAGAACCACTAAAACCATCAGAACCACAGAACCACTAAAACCATCAGAACCACCAGAACATCAGAACCACCAGAACCACTAAACCATCAGAACCACCAGAACCAAAACCACCAGAACCATCAGAACCACCAGAACCATCAGAACCACCAGAACCATCAGAACCACTAAAACCACCAGAACCACCAGAACCATAGAACCATCGAACCACAGAACCACAAAACCACCAGAACCACCAGAACCATCAGAACCATCGAACCACCAGAACCACTAAAACCACCAGAACCATCAGAACCACCAGAACCAGAACCATCAGAACCACCAGAACCATCAGAACCATCAGAACCACTAAAACCACCAGAACCATCAGAACCACCAGAACCATCAGAACCACTAAAACCACCAGAACCACCAGAACCATCAGAACCATCAGAACCATCAGAACCACCAGAACCAAAAACCATCAGAACCATCAGAACCACCAGAACCACTAAAACCAGAACCACCAGAACCACCAGAACCATCAGAACCACTAAAACCATCAGAACCACTAAAACCACCAGAACCATCAGAACCATCGAACCACCAGAACCATCAGAACCATCAGAACCATCAGAACCACCAGAACCATCAGAACCACCAGAACCATCAGAACCCCCAGAACCATAGAACCATCAGAACCATCAGAACCGCCAGAACCAGTAGAACCATCAGAACCATCAGAACCACCAGAACCATCAGAACCACCAGAACCATCAGAACCATCAGAACCACCAGAACCATCAGAACCATCAGAACCATCAGAACCACCAGAACCAGTAGAACCATCAGAACCATCAGAACACCAGAACCATCAGAACCACCAGAACCATCAGAACCATCAGAACCGCCAGAACCACCAGAACCATCAGAACCAACAGAACCACCAGAACCATCAGAACCACCAGAACCATCAGAACCACTAGAACCATCAGAACCATCGGAACCACCAGAACCATCAGAACCATCAGAACCGCCAGAACCATCAGAACCAACAGAACCATCAGAACCATCAGAACCATCAGAACCACCAGAACCATCAGAACCATCAGAACCATCAGAACCACCAGAACCAGTAGAACCATCAGAACCATCAGAACCACCAGAACCATCAGAACCACCAGAACCATCAGAACCATCAGAACCGCCAGAACCACCAGAACCATCAGAACCAACAGAACCACCAGAACCATCAGAACCACCAGAACCATCAGAACCACTAGAACCATCAGAACCATCGGAACCACCAGAACCATCAGAACCATCAGAACCGCCAGAACCATCAGAACCAACAGAACCATCAGAACCACCAGAACCACAGAACCACCAGAACCACCAGAACCGCCAGAACCATCAGAACCATCAGAACCGCCAGAACCATCAGAACCATCAGAACCGCCAGAACCATCAGAACCACCAGAACCATCAGAACCATCAGAACCACCAGAACCATCAGAACCGCCAGAACCATCGGAACCACCAGAACCATCAGAACCATCAGAATCATCAGAACCGCCAGAACCACCAGAACCACCAGAACCAATAGAACCATCAGAACCATCAGAACCACCAGAACCACCAGAACCATCAGAACCATCAGAACCACCAGAACCATCAGAACCATCAGAACCACCAGAACCATCAGAACCGCCAGAACCGCCAGAACCATCAGAACCACCAGAACCACCAGAACCATCAGAACCACCAGAACCATCAGAACCACCAGAACCACCAGAACCACCAGAACCATCAGAACCACCAGAACCATCAGAACCACCAGAACCATCAGAACCACCAGAACCATCAGAGCCAACAACCACCAGAACCATCAGAACCATCAGAACCACCAGAACCATCAGAACCATCGGAACCACCAGAACCATCAGAACCATCAGAACCACCAGAACCACTAAAACCATCAGAATCATCAGAACCATCAGAACCACCAGAACCATCAGAACCATCGGAACCACCAGAACCATCAGAACCATCAGAACCATCGGAACCACCAGAACCATCAGAACCATCGGAACCATCAGAACTACTAAAACCACCAGAACCACCAGAACCATCGGAACCATCAGAACCATCAGAACCATCGGAACCACCAGAACCACCAGAACCATCAGAACCACCAGAACCATCAGAACCACCAGAACCATCGGAACCACCAGAACCACCAGAACCATCAGAACCACCAGAACCATCAGAACCATCAGAACCACCAGAACCATCGGAACCATCAGAACCATCGGAACCATCAGAACCATCAGAACCACCAGAACCACCAGAACCATCAGAACCACCAGAACCATCGGAACCACCAGAACCACCAGAACCATCAGAACCACCAGAACCATCAGAACCATCGGAACCACCAGAACCATCAGAACCATCGGAACCATCAGAACCACTAAAACCACCAGAACCACCAGAACCATCAGAACCATCAGAACCACCAGAACCATCAGAACCACCAGAACCACCAGAACCATCAGAACCATCAGAATCATCAGAACCGCCAGAACCATCAGAACCAACAGAACCGCCAGAACCACCAGAACCACCAGAACCATCAGAACCATCAGAACCACCAGAACCATCAGAACCGCCAGAACCATCAGAACCACCAGAACCATCAGAACCATCAGAACCATCAAAACCGCCAGAACCACCAGAACCACCAGAACCAATAGAACCATCAGAACCATCAGAACCACCAGAACCATCAGAACCACCAGAACCATCGGAACCACCAGAACCATCAGAACCATCAGAACCACCAGAACCATCGGAACCACCAGAACCACCAGAACCATCAGAACCACCAGAACCATCGGAACCACCAGAACCATCAGAACCATCGGAACCATCAGAACTACTAAAACCACCAGAACCACCAGAACCATCGGAACCATCAGAACCATCAGAACCATCGGAACCACCAGAACCACCAGAACCATCAGAACCATCGGAACCACCAGAACCACCAGAACCATCAGAACCACCAGAACCATCAGAACCATCAGAACCACCAGAACCATCAGAACCATCGGAACCATCAGAACCATCGGAACCAGAACCATCAGAACCACCAGAACCACCAGAACCATCAGAACCACCAGAACCACCAGAACCATCGGAACCATCGGAACCACCAGAACCACCAGAACCATCAGAACCACTAAAACCACCAGAACCACCAGAACCATCGGAACCATCAGAACCATCAGAACCATCAGAACCACCAGAACCATCGGAACCACCAGAACCACCAGAACCATCAGAACCACCAGAACCACCAGAACCATCGGAACCATCAGAACCACCACAACCATCAGAACCACCAGAACCATCAGAACCATCGGAACCACCAGAACCATCAGAACCACCAGAACCATCGGAACCATCAGAACCATCGGAACCACCAGAACCATCGGAACCACCAGAACCACCGGAACCATCAGAACCATCGGAACCACCAGAACCATCGGAACCACCAGAACCATCGGAACCACCAGAACCACCAGAACCATCAGAACCACCGGAACCATCAGAACCATCGGAACCACCAGAACCATCGGAACCACCAGAACCATCAGAACCACCAGAACCATCGGAACCACCAGAACCACCAGAACCATCAGAACCACCAGAACCATCAGAACCATCAGAACCACCAGAACCATCAGAACCATCGGAACCATCAGAACCATCAGAACCACCAGAACCATCAGAACCACCAGAACCACCAGAACCATCAGAACCACCAGAACCATCGGAACCACCAGAACCACCAGAACCATCAGAACCACCAGAACCATCAGAACCATCGGAACCACCAGAACCATCGGAACCACCAGAACCATCAGAACCACCAGAACCATCAGAACCATCGGAACCACCAGAACCATCAGAACCATCAGAACCACCAGAACCATCAGAACCACCAGAACCATCAGAACCATCAGAACCACCAGAACCATCGGAACCATCAGAACCATCAGAACCATCAGAACCATCAGAACCATCAGAACCACCAGAACCATCGGAACCACCAGAACCATCAGAACCACCGGAACCATCAGAACCATCGGAACCACCAGAACCATCGGAACCACCAGAACCACCAGAACCATCAGAACCACCAGAACCATCAGAACCATCAGAACCACCAGAACCACCAGAACCATCAGAACCACCAGAACCACCAGAACCATCAGAACCACCAGAACCATCAGAACCATCAGAACCATCAGAACCACCAGAACCATCAGAACCACCAGAACCATCAGAACCATCGGAACCACCAGAACCATCAGAACCATCAGAACCATCGGAACCACCAGAACCATCAGAACCACTAAAACCATCAGAATCACCAGAACCATCAGAACCATCGGAACCAACAGAACCATCAGAACCACCAGAACCATCAGAACCACCAGAACCATCAGAACCATCGGAACCAACAGAACCATCAGAACCACCAGAACCATCAGAACCACCAGAACCATCAGAACCATCGGAACCAACAGAACCATCAGAACCACCAGAACCATCAGAACCACCAGAACCATCAGAACCATCAGAACCAACAGAACCATCAGAACCATCAGAACCACTAGAACCATCAGAACCACCAGAACCATCAGAACCACCAGAACCACCAGAACCATCAGAACCACCATAACCACCAGAACCATCAGAACCACCAGAACATCAGAACCATCAGAACCAACAGAACCATCAGAACCACCAGAACCATCAGAACCACTAAAACCATCAGAATCATCAGAACCATCAGAACCACCAGAACCATCAGAACCATCGGAACCACCAGAACCATCAGAACCACCAGAACCATCGGAACCATCGGAACCACCAGAACCATCAGAACCACCAGAACCATCGGAACCACCAGAACCATCAGAACCAACAGAACCATCAGAACCAACAGAACCATCAGAACCATCAGAACCATCAGAACCACCAGAACCATCAGAACCACCAGAACCATCAGAACCGCCAGAACCATCAGAACCACCAGAACCATCAGAACCAACAGAACCATCAGAACCACCAGAACCATCAGAACCACCAGAACCATCGGAACCACCAGAACCATCAGAACCACCAGAACCATCAGAACCGCCAGAACCATCAGAACCATCAGAACCATCGGAACCACCAGAACCATCAGAACCACCAGAACCATCAGAACCACCATAACCACTAGAACCATCAGAACCACCAGAACATCAGAACCACCAGAACCATCAGAACCACTAGAACCATCAGAACCACCAGAACCATCAGAACCACCAGAACCATCAGAACCAACAGAACCATCAGAACCATCAGAACCATCAGAACCACTAGAACCATCAGAACCACCAGAACCATCAGAACCACCAGAACCACCAGAACCACCAGAACCATCAGAACCACCAGAACCATCAGAACCACCATAACCACTAGAACCATCAGAACCACCAGAACATCAGAACCATCAGAACCACCAGAACCATCAGAACCATCAGAACCAACAGAACCATCAGAACCACCAAAACTATCAGAACGACCAGAATCATCAGAACCATCAGAACCAATAGAACCATCAGAACCACTAAAATCACCAGAACCACCAGAACCATTGGTCTAAGCAGAACCGTCTAGCCCTGATGGACTCATTCTCTGGAATAGTTGTCAATGCTGCTGTTGATAATATAAAGAATACTCGATTTGTTCCGGGTCAAAGTTCACTGACTAAATTACCCCCCACACTGCCCCCTGTCGCCACCCTGCCCCTGGCAACAGGGGGCAACCATGGCTGTATGGCAAGCCAGGGAACCAGGTCACTAGTAGCTCACTTGTACTGGCACAATGGGGATGATGCAGTAGAAAGTACCCCTGACTCCCCCTGACTCCGTTTTTTCTAAGTTCACATTTCCAGTCAGGGTAGTTCCAGTAACCCAGAGGTTACCTGGTGTCAGTGGTACTCCTCGGGTCGGTCCTGGTGCTGCAGTCCCGTGACGGTTTGGGTTGGGATCGAGTGCGGCGCAGAGACTGCTTCAGTCTGCGTGACAGAAATCCCTGAAGAAGAACAAGAAGAGAAAGAAGAAGAGTGTCGGTTCAGGGATGTTCTGGATCACCAACTGGACCTGATCATGATCATATTATGGTTCTGATCAGGGTCAGCTGAGGTGACCTCCTATTACCATGGAAACCGCAGCCTGCACCTGCTCACCTTTACTCTGGTGGTGGGCGTGTCCGTTGTGGAGCCACTGGGCATGCTCTGTCTGCGCCCTCTCCTGTCCACAGCATCTGCAACAGAGAGCATCATGGGAGTGTTTGTAGTCCTCAGCTGTTGTCATGGTAACCGGCATCCCCCTAATGAGAGCAGAGCACAAGACAAGTTTGCTTTAAACCATTAAACATCTGATGTCTCAGTGACCTCATCCAGAGAACCAGAACCAGAACCAGGATGAATGTCAGAATGGGATTCACTGCCACCTGGTGGCAGAGAGCAGATGCTGCAGGACGGCCATTGAGATCTGTCACCCTGGTCCCTAGCAAGCAGTTCCTGACACAAAGCCAGAACACGGATCAGAACCGCTGCTGAAGTTACACTGTAAAAAATGAACTACATTAAAGGGAATTCAGCCTGTCATAAGAACTAATGGGAGTTAAAAAATTAAAGTCACATTTTCACTCTAAGTGCCTCAGTAGTTCTTTAGTCAGTCTTCTGACCGCCTTCTTCTGATTGGTCTTGCTTACCTTTGTGGGCGGGGCCAGGAGCCACTGAGGCCACATGAAGAGTGTATCTTAGCAACCAGATGGTGCAGGTCTCCGCCCTCTCTGCCAGCAGCAGCGGATGCACCTGAACAACAGAAATAACCCTGTGACCCAACTGCTGCCCCGCCTCCAGCTGCAGAACCGGCCATTAAAACCCATCCTGGCAGGTTTGAGCACATCAATCAGATCATGCTGCTCCGGTTCGGTCTGGTTCTGGTTTCAGTTGGACTTTAATGTCAAAGCAAAGCTGCCCTTCAGAACCAACTGATCCTGAAACACCTGCGTAGGTGAGTGTGTAGATGTGTAGGTGAGTGTGTAGGTGAGTGTGTAGATGTGTAGATGAGTGTGTGTGACCTCCAGGTCGTCCAGCATCAGCAGCTGAGAGTCCGACAGGATGCAGAACATCCTGGTCCAAACATCAGGCTCCGCCTTCTGCCCACAGGACAGCCAATTGATGGAGGCGCTCTTCAGCTCTGAAACATTATGACATCATCATCCTTGGACAATGTTTACACGCACATGCCCACACACTCTAATGAGGAAACCGACCCAACGTTCCACCAGAATCTGAACTGGAACGTTTCCAGCTGCGGGTTGAGGAACTGAGCATGAAATCTCATCTCTGTGGCAACACTACAGCAGCACGGAAGGGCCAAACTAACCCGCCTCAAAGATCCGGGAGGTTCTGACTCACCAATCACCTTCATCCAGCCCAGGTGCTGACACCTGGACAGGTGCTGGACCAGCTGCTCCATCCGACCGCTCAGGTGGACAAGCTGCAGGACACACACAGAAAGACAAAGAAGCAGGGAGACCTAGACAGGATGTCCAGAGGCAAGAGACAGGAGGACGTTCTGAAACATCCCTGACCTTCTGTCCATCATCCACTGCTGCATTTCAGACATCAGCACCAAGGACTGGTGACCAACCTGTTTACACCCAGACAGGAAAAAGGAGCCGTCAGAAACCAGTTACTAACCGGTCAGAAACCAGTTACTAACCCATCAGTTACCAGCTACTAACCCATTATCTTCTATCACCTGAAGAACGTCTCCAGGATTAGAGGACTAATGTCTCAGCCAGATCTAGAGAAACTCATCCATGTGTTTATCTTTAGTCGCATTGATTATTGCAACAGCATCTTCACAGGCCTGTCCAACAAATCAATCCTCCAGCTGCAGCTGATCCAGAAGCTGCTGCTCCTGTTCTCACTAAAAGCAGGAAGATAGAGACATAACAGCAGTTTTAAAGTCCCTCCACTGGCTCCCTGTAGCTCAAAGAATAGATTTTAAAATACTGTTGTTAGTTTATAAATCACTGAACGGTTTAGCACCACAATACATCAAAGATCTGCTTTTGTTGTATCAACCTTCCAGACTCTCAGGTTCTGGTTCTGGTTCTGCTCTGCATCCCCAGAACCAGAACCAAGAGAGGAGAAGCAGCTTTCAGCATCTATGCACCAAAACTTTGGAACAAACTTCCAGAAAACTGTAAAACAGCGGAAACCCTGACTTCCTTTAAATCTCAAGTAAAAACACACCTGATTAGAATTGTATTTGAAATGTAATATGTATGGATTTGATTTTGTGGATATGTATGTAATTTTTTTTTTCCTGTTGTGGGCAACAGGGCCCGGCGAATACCCGTGGTTAAACGGACGGCGGAGTCCGGCGGTAAAAGGCGCTTAAATTCCGTGACAAAAAGAAAAAAAGGAAGAAGAAAAAAACAAAAACATTTGGTATTTTATTCTGTTGCATGCGTTTGTGTTTATGATGTAAAGCACTTTGAAATGTGCTATACTAATAACATTTGATTGATTGATCGGTACCCAGCTACTAACCTGTCAGTAATCAGGTGAACTCGCCAGTTGGATGAATTCACTCATTAAACATACCGGCAGGTTGAAGCTCCAGTTTGTCGTCTTGGTGAGGAATAAATCCAACAATTAGACGGAACCCGTCCCTCAGCAGAACCCGTGTCGTTGGCAGTGAGCTGCTGCTTTTTTCCACGTGATTTTTAACACCTTAATTGGATTCTGATAATCACCTGCTACACTCTCACTGCCTCACCAGAACCAGGACCAGAATTCTGCACATAAACCCACACAGACACAGCAACAGGTCAGAGGTCTGATAACTTTATTGTGAATGGTTGAACCGTCACATGATCAAACAGCCGCCCACCAGGCCAATAGGAGCGGGGCATGGTTACTATGGCAGCATTTAAAGTGACAGAGTGACAGTTTAACGTTTGCTAGCATTCCTCATTCACATCAATGGGCAGCGTTAGCTTGGAGCTAACTGTTGCTGATGATCAGCTGGGTGTTTGCATAGATTCCTATTGGCCCACAGTGCAACACGGAGAGACTCAGACCAATCAGACTTCAGTAACAGCAAAGGGGTGGGGCTTGTAAACATGTGACCCAGGTGCTTCTGTTTAACAGATGAGAAGCGGTGGAGGAGAGCTCCACCTAGAGACAGAAGGAGGAACTACAGTCTTTGGTTGACTAGAACACCTGGTGTGCTAAATACTGCCTGTAAAGGTCACAGGTCGGCTCTGGAGAGGAGAGGACCAATCAGATCAGAGCTCCTCCCACATCTACTAATAAGGTGTTGACCCCTCCCACTCCAGCAGGTACTGGACTGTCCCTTGACGTGTGACCCGGCGGGCCAGAACCTGGTACCGCTCGCCGTTGGTCAGTCGGCCCGCTGCGCCGAAGTACGAGGAGATGGAGGAGTGAAGGATGGAGGAGTCAGAGGTGATGTGGGTGGAGTCAGACAGGAAGCAGGAGGGCTCAGAGGTCAAGTGGGCGGGGTCAGTCGGCTCATCCCACTCCTCGCTGCGATTGGCCCACTGGCTGTAGCTGTTGGTGGGCAACTTCCTCTTTCTGCTGCCCACTCTGCTCCTGCTGAGAGACGTCAGGTGTTAGCCCGGCTGTTGCCCTGGTAACCGGCCGCAGCTGGGAGGGTTACCTGCAGCGGGAGGAGCCGGAGCCGGAGCCGGAGTCCTGGTCAACGCTGACGCTCCGGGAGCTGCTGAGGAGGAAGAGGGTGAGCACCAGAGAGGAAGACCTGACCTTTGACCTGCCACAGCTCACCTCTGGAGGCTCCGCAGCTCATCCAGTGAGAAATCAAAGATGGTTGCCATCTTGGAGGTCCAGCCGCAGCTCAGCTCGCTCTGCAATGACATACAGGTGAGGTTGGACCGAACCGGACCGGGCATGACCCGACCTAAAAACCACAGAAGAAGAAGAGGCTTACGTTGGGAATGGCGTCCTCAAGCAGCCACTTGGATTTCTTCTTCTTCCTCTCAGTCAGAACACTGGAGCCAACACAGAACCCATCAGAACCCATCAGAACCCCGTTGGTTCCGTCCAGCTGACTGGCTGCTTTCAGAACCAACAACAAGAAACCAGCCGGGTTTTGGTCCTCAGGACCGGACCCAGATACCTGGGCATCTCCGGATTCCTGCAGAACTCACCTGGCGGCGGGTTTCTTGGAGCCCCGCCCAGCGTCGCTCTGAGCGCGCTCAGGAAACAGCTTGGAGGGGGGGCTGGGGGGGACGCGGGTCCTCAGGCAGAAGATGCATTTTCTCTTCTTCATCTCCTTCCCACACAGAAACCTGGACATAAACATCCACACGTCTCAGTCCAACCCACCAGAGGAACCAGGCCCAAAACAGGAGGTGACCCGGTTCTGGACACGGGAACACTGGGACCAAGCTGCTTACTTGCTCTTGTATTTGTTGAGGGCGTCCAGCAGGTTCTGCCCCCTTTCTGTTGGAGGACTGTTGGACAGCTGAGGACACAGAGACAGGAGGAGTCAGGGCCGGTCCGTCTAGGTCGGAACCAGGTGCGGCGGTTCCGTTACCTTTCCCAGCTGCAGATGGTCCCAATTAGCAGAGACGAAGGCCAGAATCTCGTCCAGCTCAAAGTATTTCTTCTTGCTGCTGATGGACAGGTTGTAGAGCGCCAAGTGGACGACGTCCACCCAGCGCAGAGTCAGGCGGCGCACGTACTCACTTCCTCTGTTACACACGGCGCACAGGAACAGATAGAACCTGGAGAACCAGGAGAACCAGCAGAACCATCAGAACCACCAGATGCAGAAGTGCAGGTAGAACCTGGATTAGAGCCGCTCGGGGTGAAGGTGGCCATGTTGGATTCATGTTCATGTGTTTTTATCCATCCGTCTTCTTCCTGTTTTCCGGGGTCAGCAGGGTCAGTAGGAGGCCCAGCAGAGGAACATGGTATCTGCAGCGTGTCCTGGCTCTCCCTCTGGGCAGGAAGGTGTCCATCCTGACCAGATGGTCAGAGGAGCCCGAGCCTCAGCTGCCTCCTCTCGACGTGGAGGAGCAGCGGCTCTAGTCTGAGTCGCTCCCGGATGCCCGAGCGTCTCTCTCCAAGGGAGAGCCCAGAAAACTCACTGTGTATCTGTGACCTCGTTCTTTTGGTCATGACCCAGAGCTTTGGGCAGGAACATGAATCAACTAATGAACTGAGAGCTTTGCCCTCTCTTCACCATGATAGACCTGGACAGCGCGTGTTTGACTGCAGATGCTGCACCGATCCATCCGCCTGTCCATCTCCAGCTCCCATTTTCCCCTCATTTCCTCCACTGAGGGTGGGGTGCTTTTCTAGAGCATGGCCTCTGGTACGTTTGTTTGAAAGGTGCCTAACACATGGTCACTTCTAACCCTGTTACATTACACAGTCAGATTTCGCTCTTCTTCTCAACAGTATGGCATTTCTGTTACTAGGAGACGTTACGTTGAGGTTCTCCTCACCTGCAGGAGCCTCAACTTCCACTCTTAATCGTTCTCCTTTTTCTACACATCCAATTCTCTCCCAGTTGTTTGTTGCTGCTTTCTACAGTGGCTGGAGCCTTAAACACACCACCTTGCATTACGTTAGCAATGCAGACTTTTAATTGTTTTCTGATCCTTCTGTTCCCTGAGGATCTTACTGCATCTAAAAAATGAAGCATATGAATCTTAATTTTGAAGATATTGTACAGAAAAGCATAACTATTTCTATTTTATTGCATCATTCTAGTGTTCAGCGTCTATTTTACTCAGCAAGCAGTCTCTGCCTCCAACACAACTTAACATTTCCACATATATTTTTTAAATCAGGTCTGAGTACATAAACCTTAACAAGTAGGAAAAGGGGCCCTGCTATATGTACAGCAGCTTAACTTTACTGAAACGTTAGTGCATCGGGACAGGAGCACAGATTTCTACAGAAGGGATCCTGGATGGACAGCAGGATCCTTTAGAAATGCATTTGGGCCTAATGAAGACGTTCCAGGGTTTATTCAAACTTCTGACTGTGGGCGGATTTTAACTGTGGAATATCAAATCTAGACAGACGCTCATATCTAAGACGGCAGCTGGATTAGTGGATGTTTGGCGATCCAAATTCCCAAAGGAGAGAAATTTTACATTTTACTCAAACCAAATAGATTTCTTTTTTACTGCTAAGGCCGAGCTGCACAGAATCGAGGATATCTCAATATCGCCCATCACAATCTCTGAGCTGTTTCTGGAATATATGATCGCTTGAGACTTAATGCTCCTCTCTGCTTAATGACAAGGACTTTGTTGCTTTTGTTAAATCAGACTTCAAAACTTATTTAGACATAACAATATGTTGTGAGACTGTGCAAAGGCAGCAGCATCTCCTACACCACAGCAAAAACAAGCCAACCAAACAGAAATATTTAGAAGATAGAGGATCTGGAACTTCAGAGCATCCAGGATTCTGAACAATTTGAATACAACATGCAAAAAGCTCCAAGATTTACTGTCAGAAAAGAGAGAAGGTGACCTTGGTTTTGCCCAGCAGCAGTATTATGAAACAACAGCCCTCAAATGGGGCAACAAATTTATATTAAAGCCAAAAGATTTTACAAGGTTTTATACCCAGACACTGACGCCTGCTCTGATGACACTAAGATAGCAGACTATTTACAAATAGAAATATTTCTGAGTTATCCCATACAGTAGCTAAACAATTAGACAAGCCAATTCAAGAAGAAGAAATTAAAAATGTTCTTACCACTCAAAACTATGAAGTGTCCTGGTCTGATGCCATCAGTTACATAAAGAAGGTAAGGTCATACAGGTCGTTATCGGACGCATTCTAACCGGCGAGACGATTAAATGTCTTAATAATCAAATCATACATCCAGATCAAACCGGATTTATTGTTGGAAGGTATTATGGAAATAACCTGCAGCGTTTATTAAATATTATAACTCACCAAAAAGAAAATAAAGCTGAGGCTGGAATATCTTTAGATGCTCAAAAGGCTTTTGATGGCGTAGAAAAACCTTATTCAAGCGTTGAAGAGGTTTAAATTTGGGCCCAAGTTCATAGATTGGATACATTCATTATATCCACAAGCTGAGGTCAGAGGTCACGGTCTCAGGCCTGCAAGCTTCAGCTGTCCTGCATCTCTAATGTTTACAGTCAGCACTGAGCCATTGGCCCAGTTTATCAGGGACATGATGAAATGAAAGAGATTCTGATTGGTGCGGAGGAACATAAAACATCTCTTTATGCGGATGATCTTCTTCTGAACATCATCAACACCACGTCTGAGGGAGATGATCTCTGTTGATGGTCATTTCCTGGCCATAAAATAAATGTTGATAAGACGGAGGCAACGGATGTCAATGTTGCACTGGGGGTAAAACAACAAGGCGGCTTTCGGTGGTCAAGGGAGGGCATTCAATACCGAGGCATCAATATTCCTCTCATTCAATGATTCGCATCATGTCAATGACAGCAAAACACTGGATATAATGACAAAGGATCTGGAGCGATCTGGTCGCTCCTCATGAAACCATTTCTATGCATCTGTTACCCAGATCATTGCATTTGCTCCAGATGCTCCAGTTTCCATTGACTGTATTCATCACTAGGCTCTTTCTGCCTCCTATGATGTGCTTTTTATGAACATCATTTTTTTCTCTTCCTGCTCTGGGTGAAGGCGGCCATGTTTTCCGTCTCCTTCCTCCCTCTGTGCCCTGCTCTGGTCAGCTGATTTCTGAATGTAATGGATGAATTTTTCTGAGCAAACTGGTCAAAGCAGAGCCGTCTGGCCCTGATAGGGCCCATTCTGACCTCGACGGAGCCGATGCAGCTCCATGGATCCCGGGGAAGTGGCAGACTGTGTGTCTGTCCGTACTGTTGCTTCTGGATGTCGGAGAACATGACTGGATTTCTGGCAGTTAGCTGCTTATTGGTAAATGGTGAAAAGCTGTTGGTGGTCAGAGGTTGTCTGGCTGTGAGGAAATGAGTCTCTCTATCTAGGTGCCCTCAAGACCCACCAGGACCCATCAAGACCCACCAGGACCCACCAAGACCCACCAGGACCCATCAAGACCCACCAGGACCCACCAAGACCTATCAAGACCCACCAAGACCCACCAGGACCCACCAAGACCCACCAGGACCCATCAAGACCCACCAGGACCCACCAACCCACCAGGACCCACCAAGACCTATCAAGACCCACCAGGACCCACCAAGACCCACCAGGACCCATCAAGACCCACCAAGACCCACCAAGACCTATCAAGACCCACCAGGACCCACCAGGACCCATCAAGACCCACCAAGACCCATCAAGACCCACCAGGACCCACCAAGACCCACCAGGACCCATCAAGACCCACCAGGACCCACCAAGACCCACCAGGACCCATCAAGACCCACCAGGACCCACCAAGACCTATCAAGACCCACCAAGACCCACCAGGACCCACCAGGACCCATCAAGACCCACCAGGACCCACCAAGACCCACCAGGACCCACCAAGACCTATCAAGACCCACCAGGACCCACCAAGACCCACCAGGACCCATCAAGACCCACCAGGACCCACCAAGACCTATCAAGACCCACCAGGACCCACCAAGACCCACCAGGACCCATCAAGACCCACCAAGACCCACCAGGACCCACCAAGACCCACCAGGACCCATCAGGACCCACCAAGACCCACCAGGACCCATCAAGACCCATCAGGACCCACCAAGACCCAACAGGACCCACCAAGACCCACCAGGACCCATCAAGACTCATCAAGACCCACCAGGACCCATCAGGACCCACCAAGACCCACCAGGACCCATCAGGACCCACCAAGACCCACCAGGACCCATCAAGACTCATCAAGACCCACCAGGACCCATCAGGACCCACCAAGACCCACCAGGACCCATCAGGACCCACCAAGACCCACCAGGACCCATCAAGACCCACCAGGACCCATCAGGACCCACCAAGACCCATCAAGACCCATCAGGACCCACCAAGAGCCACCAGGACCCACCAGGACCCATCAAGACCCACCAGGACCCACCAGGACCCACCTGTCCCCGAACATCATGGCGTCCTGCAGGCTCTGGGTGCAGGCCTCATGGAACCACTGCTGACACCTGAAGCACTGCAGCATTTTCAGGTACCACCTGCAGACACAGCATCATCAGTATCCAGGTAACAGCCAGCACCTGCAGAGAGCTCTCTGATTGGTCGCCTTACTCTCCAGGCCCGCCGCAGTAGCAGTAACAATGCTGCTGATTGGTCCGATGCTGAGAGTCCCAGTTCAGCGCTGCCAGATCGTACGGCAGGACCTGCTTCATCGCCCACAGCGCCTTGGCTATCGGACCCTTCCTCAGGGCGCCCCCCTTCTGAGAGAGGGAGAGGGTGGGTTAGAGAGAGGGGTGAGAGACAGCGCCATCGTGGACAGAGGACGGCTGGTACCCGGACAGCCAGAGCGAAGACACAGCGCCTGCAGAACCAGGGGCTGAGCTCGGTGGCGCTGCCCTCTACTGGAGGAACGTGGCACAGCTGGTGGAAGCCTGAAACAGAGCAGCTGATGTCATAAGGCTGCTGCCCCCAATATGCCCACATGCTCACTGCAGCCTCACCTCGCTACCGGGGCAACTACAGCAGACTCACCAATGCCACACTTTCCACAGATCAGGATGCCATTGTTCAGCTCCGATTGGCTGCTGGAGTTAGGCTCCGCCCCCTGGCACACCGAGCAGCGAGGCTCCTCCCCTGGGACTCCAGCTGCAATGTGACTGGACAGATTTTAGTAGCTGGATGAGACAAACAGCGCCCCCTCTGACCAAAACATGGAACAACATGAGACACAGCTTTCAGTCAGAAAGGTTCCAGACCGGTTCTGGACCCAACTGAAAAATGAATTCATGACCTTTGACCCTAGGATCCCCTCACCGTGTTGTATGTCCTTCCAAAGGACCCAGAACTTGGAGTTGTCCTCAAATGTGACGAAGCAGCTCTGCCTTTGGGGGCTCACCTGTCCACCAATCAGAGCATCACACTCAGAGCTCCGGGCCAATCAGAGCAGAGCGTTGACGGTTTGCGGTAAACTCACCCTCTGGATCTTCCCCACATAGTAAAGACCGTCCGACCAACGGCAGAGAACAAACTGACCCTCGCTCAGGTGAAGCTCCGCCCCCTCATCGTCCTCCAGGACCCCGGTGCTGTGGCAAGCCCCGCCCCCTGGACACACCTGAGGCTCCAGACTGCATAAGGGTTCGGTCAGATCCTCAAACATCCTGCAGACAGACAGGTGAGTCACCCCAGGGTTCGGTCGGCTCTGTGCGGACCGACAGACAGATGGAGAAACAGACAGTTGCTCAGTCTGCGGCTGTGATTCATTCCTGAACTGTCAGGGGGTTTCTGACAGGCTGGAGCATGCGCAGTACATCCTCTGATGATAAACCGTTAACTAACCTGCTAACCACAGAAAGCAGGTAACCCCGGTAACCCGGTAACCCCCGGTAACCCGGCTCTAACCCGTCAATGCCAGTAGTTCCCGTCTTCCTCTCTGGATCGGTTCCGGAACCAGTTCTTATCATGGTTTCTACATTCATACATCTGAAACTGAGCTGTTCTGACAGAAAAACTGGGTCCGGTCTCGGCAGAACCCGGTCCGACCGGTCTTACCTCCACTGAACGGCCCGGTGGTTCTCCTCCCGGTGGTTCTCCTCCCGGTGGTTCTCCTCCCGGTGGTTCTCCTCCCGGTGGTTCTCCTCCCGGTGGTTCTCCTCCCGGTCCTGCGAGCCGCTCGGGTCCGGTGGCCTGAGACAGTCAGGGTTCGGTTCCGGCTCAGAGAGTCTCCGGGTCCGTCTGGTTCTGTCTGTTTCGCGGCACTGAACTTCAAACTCACTCAGCCGCCATTTTTTTCTTTTTCCCGCCAATCACAGCCTGTTTTCCTTCGCTGTCGGCTTGGTCACGTGACCGCGCAGCGGAGCACCCCGATAAACGGTCCGGGCTGTTTGTTTCAATAATAATAGTGATAATAATAATATTAATAATAATAGTAGTAATAATAATATAATATATACACTATAATAACGGTTCTGGATACTGCAAAAAAGGTCAACATCATGATTGTGAAGAGCAAAGACACTAAATGAATTTTTCTGACTTCACCCGTCTGGCAGCTTCCAAGTTACTGATGAGGTCAAATATTGAGACATTACGTCACTGCTGACCTGTCTGATGATAGAGACACTTCCAGTTGCATGCAATATGTACAGCTAAATGCTCATTTGGACATTCTCCATGTGCTCAGCAGCATCTGTCAAAACTGCACTGATCAAAGCATGTTGCACTGCGGTGTTCACTGCACAGCTGTGGTGGCGTTACAGAAAAAGCAGTGAGCATGAATTTCAGGTCTCTTACAACGATGGCATGAGGATGCTGCCCCGATGTTTGTGCCACTGAACCAACTTGAGCTTCGAAACATGAAGATCAGATGAAGATCAGATGAAGATCAGATGAAGATCAGATGTGTGTGAAGGCCGTAAACAGCATCGCTCACACTTTGACCGTTCAGAGCTCAGTGAGGTTCTTCTCTAGTTTGTGGAATCACTCACACCTTAGTTTATATGGCAGCAGATGATGATTTTATTTTTATTGTTCCTGTTTTTTTTTATGTTTATTTGTCGCTTTTTTTAATGGACCATAAAAAAATCATGTTCCATGGTTATGGAGCATGACATGGGATTATGTCTAAATATATATATGTTGTACATGTATAATTTCTAATGATGTATTATGTTCACTATGTTTCTCATGTTGGTTGTTTGAGCGGAGCAAACTGAAAACGGCTGAATAAGTGGACCTGCCTGCTGCATGGTGAGCAGCTCCAGGTCCCTTCATGCTCTGCTGAAGGTAAACGGCTCTCAGGTTGTTTGGTGGATCTGACG